>NW_015506188.1:267030-298740 GCF_001515645.1 Sinocyclocheilus grahami | reverse complement strand
TCAGTATCTTGATATGCCCCACCTGAGAGGTGGATGGATTATCTCGGCAAAGGAGAAGTGCTTACTAACACAGATTTAGACAGATTTGTGAACAATATTTGAGAGAAATAGGCCTTTTGTGTACATAAAAAAGTCTTAGATCCTTGAGTTCAGCTCATGAAAAATGGGGGCAAAAACAAAAGTGCTGCGTTTATAATTTTGTTCAGTGTATATATATATATATATATATACGTATTATTTGTAGTTTATTTAATAGGGACAGTGTACAAGTGCACCAAATCCTTCTCTGATAAGAACCAGATGCTGCTTTTCATCACATTATAATCAGATATATCTTTCCACCTGTAGTCCCTAATGGCCGGTTAGACATTGCAGAAAAGCTACCATGCCAAGACTCTTAAAATGTTTATTACTTTCAGTGACATTTATTCCTTCATTCTAATTCAGTTTTTTTATTTAATTTTACTCAACAAACTCTCCGTTTAGTCTGTTTTTTGGGGAAGATTAGCCTACAACTTTGGTGTTCAACAGTTTCAGAAATGTAAACAAAGATTAAAATTTAAACTTCATTTGGTTGGTTTTATGTTAAGTTAGTTTTAAGAAAAGAAATATGACTGTTTGAAAAAGGAAATTTGATTATTAAATTAGTTTTTAAAAGAGGTCAATTATCTTAAAATTTCACATGGGTTTGAATCAGATGGTCAATTTACACTCGGTGCATCTTACCCAATGACTTGGGTCCACTTACCCCCACCCTGGGGCAAATTGAGCCACAGAAACACTTTTTAATAAGAAGCCATATTTTTAGAACCCTTTATCATAGATACATTCTGATCATATCATCTAAAATGATAGGAAACATCCTGAAATTACTTTAGATACTTTTATTGTACTTCTGCATCAATTTCCCTTATCTTGAGGACCACTTAAGTAAAAAAAAAAAAAAAAGGCTCATCTTACCCCACTTTCCCCTACTGTGTTTTTATATTAAATTATGGAAAATAACTGTTGCAGTGCTGCAAAACTATTAACTTTTTACGAATTCCAAGATTTACTAGTCATTACTTTTTAAAATAATTGCAACTGCAATTATTTAGAAGTAGCCTATTATATTTCAAATATTTTTCTATGAATCTGTTAGCCTGCATTGCTTGAACATCTATTTTGAGAAATTGTATTATTCTCCCATTCGAAAATGAATGGGAGAATAATGATTTATGCGGTCACTCCTGAAACTTTGCTGCTTGTACAGGGTTTATAAGGCCGTTAGCAGCACGAAAAACAACTTTTATTCAAATTCTGAACGGATTAGAATGTGCGCAAATAACCATTCCTTTAAAAATCACTAAAAATGTCACTTACTTCAGTTCGTCGTGATCTCAAAAAATGCCTTTATAACGAATGAATCTCTTATTTACTTTACATCGTGTAACAGTGAGAGGAGTCTGTGTTTGGCGAACGTTACATTGCTCAGCGCTACGAAAACACGTTGTAAAGAATCTTGACGCTTTCCAGAGAGCAAACACAAATACGCACTGGAGCCTTTACCACATTTTTTTTGCGTGAGAGTTGGCGAGCCCTGCTTTTGACTAACATCTCATGCTTTTCACAGAAAAATAACATCATACATATTTGAAACGGTTTTAATTTCAGATGTAAAACACAAAACACTTTGCCTTTAACAGGCTTTAAGATATTATCTGTTGGTAAAGCATAACACAAGATGCTTTTTACACTAATAGCAATGGATTCTATTTACACTAAGTGAAAATAGCAGCATTTCTGAGCATATGCTATTAGCAATATGCTAGCACTTCCCAGACCTGTCCTGGAGGACCCCCTGCCCTGCACATTTTGTATGTCTCCCTAATCAGACACACCCAATTTAGTTCATGCAGTCTCTACTAACCAGCTAATGAGTGGAAGCAGGTGTGTTAGATAAGGGAGACATACAAAACGTGCAGGGCAGGGGAGCCTCCAGGACAGGTTTGGGAACCACTGTGCTAGTGGAAATAGCTATAGATTCTATTTACACCAGGGCTGTCCAAACTTGGTCCTGGAGGGCCGGTGTCCTGCAGAGTTTAGCTCCAACCCTAAGTAAACACACCTGAAGCAGCTAATCAATGTCTTACTAGGCATATAAACTTCCAGTCAGATGTGTTGAGGCAAGTTGGAGCTAAACTCTGCAGGACACCGGCCCTCCAGGACCGAGTTTGGACAGCCCTGATTTACACTGTTAAAATATGATTTTCTGCTATTTATACTACTTATTGCAAAGAGTGGCGGCGATTATCTGCACCTCAATATTGTGGTTATAATTGTATACTGTTTTATAATAAACAGTATGCAATTATAATGTATTGAGTGAAAATAATTGATTCAAATTTCTTAAAGCCATCTTAGCAGGACAATATAAGCCCTCCCTACTCCTACCCTACCAGATACTTTTTCAACTTTTCGATTATTTCCTTAATTTTTTATTGAAAATATATGCCTTTCCAGTGTGATATAAGATTTGAAAAGGGAAGGTGAAAAAAGGTTCGACAAAAGGCGGATTCGACCTCGGGTTGGCCGCGTCAAAAAGAACTATCTACCCCTGGAGCTGTTGTTTTAGACCAGGGGTGCCCACACTTTTTTGTGTGGGGATCTACTTTTCAAATGAGAAACTCACCGAGATCTGCCAAGTGAAAAATAAATAAATAATAAAATACATATAAAATAAATAATTTTAAAAAGCTTGTTGGGATGTATTAATATCCTTTGAAAGAGAGCAGTAATACATGAATATGTCATTGCAAGAGTGAGGAATATTTTCATTTAAAGCTACTAAACACAATTCTCAGTTTGATAAGACAATAAGAATGAAGGCAGCATTTTCAGAATAAACAGCAATTGCACAAGAATCCCAGATTGTGAGTGTACAGTAAAAAAACGCATTCAGCTTCCCAAAAAAATTTACACAGCCATCGAGTATCAGACACTTTAGAAGTAGAGATAAAGAAATAAATTACATGCAAACATCCAAATAAATATGACTTTGTACAGGAATGTTTCTTTTGTTGATAAAAATTGTCACAGAAAAAGAAATCCAGCAATGATCCCTTACTTAACTCTACCTATTTGAATATAAAAAAAATATTTGCATCTTCATTGCCAATGTCTCTGCAGTCAGACTTACTGATAAGCATGAACATGTTCAAAAATAATGAAAAATGTTTTAGTTTAGGATTTAGTTTAATTTGATTTTATCTCTCTTCACAAAACCAAGGCCTTAAGATAAGTTCCTATTCTACCCAGTTTATGTAAACATAAAAAGATACTGTACAGATGCTATGTTTTACAGTAGCTAGTCTGCCAGGTATGAAGTATTATTGTGCCCTAGAAAAAAACAACCATTTTAAATTCAATGCTAAACAAAGAAAAATCTAAAAATTAGTCCCGCATGCTGAAATTGGTCTTTAATATGTGGTATCTTTTTACCCTCTGTTTACTTTTGTTTATCTCTCGCAAACAATGTAATGCAAATAAAACTAGGAAAAACATTTTCTTGACAAGCTCCAAATATTTTTTTTAAATAAGTATATGATAAGTCAACTGACTGTTTTTTTCCCCACCCTTGAGGAGACCATGCAATTGTGCAGTTAACTCTCAGTCATCATGCATGGTAAAAGGCTTCCTGTTCATGACCAGACAAAATAACTCTTGTGATTAAGGCACATGTAAATATCCAATAAAATATCACAGTACTGCAATCGAATCGATTCATAAAACCAAGTCGAATACATTTTACAGATTTGAAAAGTGTCTTATGTGATTGTTCAGGAAACCTGATCTGGTTTGACTCATCTTACATTTTTTTTATATAATCTTGCCATATTCCTAAAATGTCTTTAAAATAGGCAATAAAAACTCAATCAACCAGATTTCCTTTTGTCCCTTAAAATAAATAACATGACTCCTGTAGATTCGTCTCCTTGGCAAACTAAGAGAAAAAAGATGCATGGTCAAATGAAGTCCACTAGAAAACTCTCACAGAGGTACTCAAAAGACCTGCTTGCTCTCCAAGAGCAGGTCACGTGACGTTCATCACTTTACTTCTGCTGTTAACATTATCAGGTTCTGGAAGTTCCTGTAAATATGTTACTGTTTGAGAACAGTGATATCACACTGTTGAGGTACTACAGTGACATCCTCTTTTGGTTCCATTTCATAGCAGCAGTATTGGATGCTGTACTGTTGACATCCAAAAAAATACATATATAAAAAAGGGGGAGAATATCTTTATGTCTTTACAGTTTTATGAACATGTGCACTACTCTCTTTTGTTCTCCAGATTCTCTGGTTTCCACTTCCCCAGGTGTTTACAGCAAGTCCATCTTACTTTTATGTTTTTCTTTTTCTTTCTGTTCTGATGTCCTTAAAAGAGAGTAAATCTTTGACCTTGAGGGTTTTATTTTGTCCTGTTCATCCAAAGTCTTTCACTGCAATAGCAAGAGAAAGAATAAATTAAACTTCTGCAGAATAGAGTAGAATGACTAAGACTGCTGCAGGACATTCAAAACACTCCTAAAATATCAAGCGTGACTGTGTTTAGTCTACACTGAAACAGATTGCGGCCCAGAACAAAATGTCTCTTACTTCTGACGTGCTTGTCTGAGGAACAATCTCACTGAGTGAAATGATTTCCACATCCAAGCTTTCCCCTGATGACTGGGCAGCTATACTGCTACGACTGGGAATGAAATGAACTTGAATCAACAGAAATGTCAGTAAATGTTTATTATGTGTGAAAAGACAGAGTGCATCAGCATGCCATAGAATCAACACATAGTATTAGTAGTAGTTATAGCTCAATTTTTTTTTTTTTTACAAATTCAACCAAATCTTGTTAAACCACTTACCTCAGAGCTGGAGTGTTTGAAGGCCGAAAGCTTCCAGGAGAGGTTGCTGACAGGGTCGTATCAGCTGAGCTACTTGTGATCTCATCTTCATTCAGTTGCTGTGGGAGCAGGTCAGGACGAGCAGTCTGCACACCTGAGGAATAACGAGAGAAAAGAGTAAGCGCTCCTTAGTCAACAATGATTTGAAAGGAACAATGACAGGAAAGACTGAACTACAATCTGCTTTTCACTACTAGCTGATGACTCAATTTAGGCTTCTACAATGTCAGATGATTCAAATGCATAAACCTCAGAGAGAACTGAAGACTATTGATTCCTGAATTATGAGAACAATGCTGACATTGTCCATGCATGTGCTGTAGGGGGCAGACGTTTACAGCTATTATTTGCTCTGTTATAAGCACACAAGGGCATCAGACTATTAAACTACAAAAAGTTATCATGCAATCTCTGCTAGTGTTGAAATCAAACAAAGCATAGCATGAACAACGCTTTCCATACTCTCAAGGACAAGTTGAGCAACCCTGGCCTAAGAGTTAAGACCCTCAAGTAGCTTGAATGCAAAAAGTAAACTCTGCATAGAGGACATGGTAATTAGCAATCACGAAAATAACACAATTAGAGATGCACAACATATCAGTTTCATATTATTTAGGCCAATATTTAATGTTCTTCTAATATATCAGTATCAGTTGCCATTCAAATTTGCAATGAAATGGAAAGAACCTTTTCTTCCGTATTTTGAAGTATACCCGAGTGTAACAGAATAAATAAAATAAGGTAGGGACTTTTTTCCCCCTAGAAATAGGTTGTTGACAGGATTTTGGGATATAGCCGTTGCATTCATAAGTGAAAGCTTGTGGACAAGAGCTTGCAGGGGTGGAGTGGAATATTTATATAAAAAAAAAAAAAAAGGAGTCAAAAAGTCTAAAAACAGCATATGCATTGCATACATAGATGAACTGTTTGCATGTATTGTGTATTTAGTATTTAGAAAACAGATTTTTTTATTTATTTTGCATGCTCGTTTCCTCTATTTGTACATGTATATTACCTTTTGCCTTTTTATATGAACTTTATAAACTAAATTTAAAAACACTGTTAAATGTAATCTTAAAATAAATATACATTTTTCATAATGTACAATATAATGTTGTGATGCCAAAATTCACTTGAATAATTTGATCCAGTTATCAGTGTTTCAGTTTTTAATGTTTAATTTTTAATCTATTCAGAAAACAGTATAAAATTTGAGTATTTACATCTTCACACTGAACCAATGAGGAAACTCAAAGAAGATTTCCTTGAGCAATCTCAACCAGTCTAGAAACATGGCTAATGATTTACATTTAAGGCATTTAGAAGATATTCTTATCACGAGAGAATGATATTGGAAAGCACAAGCATTTAAAGGCTCATTTGACTGCTATCTTGTTAGGCTATCCTGCTTATCCTTCCCATTTCTCTCCTATCTCTCAATGTCTTCTCATACCGCTGTCTCCTTGAGTGTCTGGGCTGAGGGACACAGCTCCACTGCTGCACAGCTGCGCTGTAGTCTGTTGTGGCTGTGTTTGTTCTGCTGCTACAGGAAGGGACTGTTGTTGGGATAGTCCAGATATTGAAATGTTTGACTTCTTCCCACCAGTTCCCACGGTTCCTCCTCGACTTTTCTTTGAGGGAGACGTTTTCACTAATAGAAGAATAATTTTTTTTAATGCATTAGCCCTTTAATGCATCCGTTGCAGATGTTTCAATGTGACTATCAAACTTACAAGTAGGTTTTTTGAAGACTGTATTGCACATAAACTTCTGGAAACGATCGGCATAGAAACTCGGCCGGTGCACAGATACAGTGTCCTGCAGAGGAAATATAAAATAGCGGAGAGAGAAAAAATAAAAACGCACAAAATACATTTGTATAGTTAGTCTTCATGCAATGTTTGATATAAAGTACGAGACATACCCCATCATGCAGCAGAGCTTTCCATGAGTGCTCCAACTTCTTCACAAGCCTAAACATACACAGTTATTAACAAATTATAGGAATTTATTTTGGAGAAAATGCAAAGATATGGAAATACAGTTTACCTGTAAGACTGAAGGATGTCAATGATGCCGATGAAAACCAGCAATTTTTCTCCTTTTGAATTAAATGCTGGAATTCCTCCCATGCTGCAAATAAAGAACAAATATCACACATTAACAAATGTGCAAGCACAAGTAATAATATTTACAGTAAAATTGCAGCTCTAAACCAAGTGTGTGGCACATTGATTGACTAGTCACCTAATAGCCAATTAACTCATGTAACGATATCAAAATCTCATGACATTATTGTGATATGAAGTCCACAATACAATATTTATTGCGATATTTAAAAAGAAAAAGAGACAAATGAAGAATTGGGGAAAAAATTTAAATTTTGTAAATTTTAAAGTTAAATTATTCTATCTAATGCACTTTGAGAGTTAAAAATTAAGAGAAAACATAAGTCAGAAAAAAAATCAGTGAATTGACTTGTACCTGAACTTTAAAGGGGACTCAACCTTCTTTTTTTTTCTGATATACTGTCTCAGTCTAAATTACATTCACACTGGTGTTTCAGGAAGCCAAACAAATTAGAATAGAATAATAATAATAACAACAATGACAGCAGTAGCCATATAATGCAAAACAATTGCACTGTAAAATAAATGAAAATGAATATTTCACAGAAATACATATATATATTTTTTTGCTTTACACTACAGTACGGAACTTACAAAAATTATTTCCTAATTTCAACACTTGAAAGAGATATTTTGAATTTGGACTGCAGTAACGGTACCCATTTAAACCACTAGCTGTCAGCCATTCATACTGCACTTTTAAGCTTTTATTTTGATGGAAACGGCAGTAGAGCTTTTATTTTGAAGGAAAACTCCAGCTTCAGTGAAAACAGGCTTACAAAAACATATCTCGCTACAAATCTAGTGAAACGCTGTACTCATCTGCCATGAAAATAAAGCCTAACTGGTAGCTATTGCGTTCCCAAATGCGCTCTAAACTCCCAGCACGTGCAATAAACGAGTTTAGTTTTAGTTCGCTCGACAAAGACTGTGCCAAAGCATAATGGCCTAAAACAAATATATTTTAAAAACTACACTTTTTGCCCGGAAGACCTATCGTTTCATATCATCATGTGACCACGATAATATCGAGACAGTTTAACTATCGCGATATTGATAATATCGCTACATCCCTACCTATTAGTAAATTATTTCTGTAGGAGCATGTGACACTGAAGACTGAAGTAATGGCTAATTTAGTTTGCCATCACAGGAATAAATTACAATTGAAAATATGTACAATGTTACTGTTAATAAATGCAGTTTTGAGCGTAAGAAACTTATTTAAAAAAAATAAGGCAAAAAAACACTTACCAACCCCAAACTTTTGAATGATATTGTAAAACTCTCTCTAAAACAGGTTTTATTGCTATACACATTTAGACAGTCTTGTGCTATTTTTAAGTGTCCCATAGTTTGCCATCACAGGAATAAATTACAATTGAAAATATGTACAATGTTACTGTTAATAAATGCAGTTTTGAGCGTAAGAAACTTATTTAAAAAAAAATAAGGCAAAAAAACACTTACCAACCCCAAACTTTTGAATGATATTGTAAAACTCTCTCTAAAACAGGTTTTATTGCTATACACATTTAGACAGTCTTGTGCTATTTTTAAGTGTCCCACCAGGTGTTTTGCAGATTCAAGATGCCAGCCAAAGGTGGATCACTAACCTTTCATAGGGCTGTGGTGAAGTATTGCCCTTGGATTCCCCTTGAATAGACTCAATGGCTGTACAGTATAGGGGCTTCTGGCCTTGTGCCTTTTTCTGGGTATCGGGCACTGCAGTAGATGCCTCTTCACCTGCCCGGTCCAAGTTGTGGATACCCATCAACAGACTGTAGTCCATAATTTTAAAACTTTGCAGTACCTAAACATACAGGAATATAGAAAGGCACATGCAGCAGATGCAAACCTAGAGTGATTCAATCACAACAGTTTATTTTGTATTTTTTTAAAGAATGAATTAAGCTACCACGAATGTGCAAAACCATGAGAACCATGTGAAAGGCACAGATGTATCTTAAAGGGGTGGTTGATAGCGATTTCACTTTTTAACATTAGTTAGTGTGTAATGTTGCTGTTTGAGCATAAACAATATCTGCAAAGTTACAATGCTGAAAGTTCAATGCAAACGGAGATATCTTCTTTTAAAATTCTGTCAGTTTAATGCCTACAAAAACGGCTCGTAGGGACTACAACAAATTACTTCCCGGGTTTGTGACAACCCTGCTAAACCCCACCCCCGGGAAAATGCAGCAAAGGGGGCGAGGCCATGCTGCACTGCTTTAGAGAAGAGAAAGAGAAAACTAGGGGAGCACGAACAAATTATTTATATATGAATCGCGATTCTGTCTTCTAACGATTCTAATGAATTTACAAGTTTCAAAATCAATGTTCTAAAGCAGCAGTGCTCAATCCTGTTCCTCGCGTCCCCTGCAATCAGGATCAAATTAATCAGGATCAGACTGTATATTAAAAGCTAACATAAGCAGTAGCATTCACAAATGACAGCGTATCTAAAAGTATGAGACAACAACAAATTAAAAAACATACCATTAAGAGCCGTGCTTGCACAGGTTCTGTATGATCCTCTTCACTAATATCCTCTGCGTCTCAATCGGGCTCAAATTGATAAGCAATCTTGACGACGTCATTGTTTACAATTCAACCGGAGCACATGCACTGAGGTGAGGGGCGTAACATTTAGACTTGCACTAGGCGCAAATCTAGCGAATCACAACACACTGAGCCAGCGAACCAATCCGAGCCAATCGCGTATGTCTGAGGGAGGGGCTTCATAAAAACAGGAAATGATCGGCGCGTTCAAAGGAGAAGGGACAGTGCAGAATAAAAGTAAATTATGTGAAAAAAATAATGCGGTTTTTTTTTTTTTTTTTTTTTTAAACGAAGCATTAACACATGTTAGACTGTACCCCATAAACACAATCAAGCCTAGAAAAAACCCAGTGAACCACCCCTTTAAAGTCATACTACTCTGACAATCCAAAATTTGTAAGCAAAATTCAAGGATAATGTTCTGCCATCCTTGCTTACGTTTCTTTCCTCTTACAATATGTCAGCTTCGGTCTACAACACACACACTCTTACCCGACAGTCTCTCTGAATAGTCCTGCATAGGGCATTGTAGTGGTCACTCTCCAGCAATATGCCCTCAAGCATGTCCTGCATGAAGTCTAGGTCTTTGTACGTAGGCAAATACTTGGCCCTTTCTTTCGGTGAAGCACGTCGCTTGCATGTCGAGCCCTTCAGGTCAAATTTAAAGTGCATAGGTACAGCGCGTGGCAGCAGGTTGTTCATCACTACAATTCGGATGTTCTTCCCCTCAGCCTGAACGCAGTAGAGGCCGTAGAACTTAGGGAGCAGCGTACGCATGTTCTGGTTCAGGTTCTAGAAGATGAAAAGTGAATTATGTGGTGGAAACTACTGCGCTTAATATGTTATGATAAAATGAACAAGAAGTGTTGAGATTTTTTAAAAACACAGAAATACACACTTACCATGAAGTAACCTGGCAGGAGTGTTTGCAAGAATTCCGCCTCTTTGTGTTGTACCGTCTTAATGATAAACTCATCATCACTAGATACGTAGAAGAGAGAGCCGCTCGCTCCAGGATTAGACAGCTCAATAAGGGGTTCATTACAAAGAGAGTACTGCAGAAAACACACACACACACGCACAGCAGTTAACATATGACTGGAGGCTTGCAGGTGTCCATTGAACTAAACGCAGTGTCACTGAGAAGTGCTTTTGGCTTTTCCAGACATTGTTTCGATTCAGAATCCAGTGACAAGTTTAACTCTACACAACAGCAAGTTCTATCTTATATTTCAGACCAGTTTCAAAAATGAATATTCATATTTTCCCTAAAAAAAATTCCAATGACAATTCCACACCTAAAAAAAAAAACAGATTTTTCCAGGAAACCATGGGGACCCTATTTTGTGAACAAACAAGATTACCAGATAGTCATCAGGTCGGATCCCAAACATCTCTCTGAAATAGCGGAACGCAATGGGAGCATATGTTTTAAACTTGAAGTCACCATGGTGATGACCTGGAGTTGAGTTGCTGCCTTGACTAAGAGGAAGACAAAAACAAGCACATTTATGTACACAGTGTCACTACTAATGAAAAGTTCTTCAAGGTTACTTTTATGCAGACACACAAACCTGGGAAAGAAGATGCTTTCTACCACTTCGAAGTCCTGCATGAGCACATCTCTTTCTGGCTTCTGGCTCAAGCTTCCCACACTGTGTGTGATGCCCAGCTGAATGGCCCCCTTTAGAGCAGATGACGTGGTCTGAGGAGTTCCAATGGAGGGCACATGAAGAACAGAATAAAAATGTGTTTGTGTGCAATACAGAAAATAACAAGACCGTTCTTCTGGAACTACTCCAGGTTAATTTTAAAACTAGCCTACATATAACACTGATACATACATCTTGTTTGAAGGCCTACAAAAGACACATGTGATTTAATAAAACTGAAAGGGAGTAGCAATAACTCAAGGCCTGCTGGTCTTATCTGTATGTGCCTGCCCATGTCATTTATTAGGCTTTATCTTCTTCATGGTGCCATACAAAGAACAGTGAAGACAACAATAATCTACGTGTTGCAGGAAGATCTGACAGATTCAGGAATGTGCATCATGACACGGAGTTTGGAAGCTGAACTGCCGATACGTTTGATCTGGTCCCATCTCTTACAAACTTCTATTTTTAAATATTTACAGTGTATATGTAGCAGTACTCAAAATGAGGATAAAATCAGGATATCCACAGCTCGTACCTTTTTATATGTGGTTTCCCCAGTGGGGTCAATTCCTCTGTGGCCCATGGTCTTTTTGTTCATCTGGGATGAACCAGAGATGCTGAGAAGCTGAAAGATATATGATTGCTCAGTAAACACATCAGACAAGAAGACAAAAACATAAGAATATTTCAGTTATTAATCATTTATTTAGGATGTTAAAAACAATTTGAACAAATTATACAACGATGCGATTCTATAACACATTTCAGCATCACTGATTTCACTAGGAGATTTTTCTGTACATGGCTGATAGACAATTATATTATAGTCTTAATATGAATTTTTTTTTTATTTTTTTTATTGTGATTTATTCCAGTTCCAAATCAATTTAAAAAAAGAAAACACTGTTTATTCTAAACGAAACAGCAAAAAACAAACAAACCTAATTGATCTCAAGAATAAAGTAACATAAGTAGCACAGAAGTTATGCAGGATATATAGTGAACACTTTAATGGATGTAAATCAAGACCCGCATCAAGAGCTGTGCTGATTCATGAGAAATAAACAGAAATAAAAGAAGAAGAGGGCAGAGAGTCCAAAAATCACATTGTAGACAAAATGTAGATATCTGCTAACACTGATTAGGAAAACAGTTGCCATAAACAGTATGTAACAGGAGCCATAAATAAATTGGCCAATAACCACAGAAAGTGGATGGGACAAAAAGAGAATGTGAAACTATTATTAAAGCAATAAAGAAGCATATAATTACCTCAGAGGAAGCCATCTTTCGATTTCCAGGAGTACCTATGGAGTCCAAGAAGAAAAAAAAACGTCTCACCCAAATGTTATAATGCAAATTAATAGTGGAAAAAGCCATTAGGCATTATATTATTTACTAAAAGACTCTTGCCAATCAAAAATTCAAGAATGCACAGCGCATATATGTGAAGCATTAGACTGTACTTCTTAGACATGTTCTATTGGTTTGATTAAAAATTCAGTCTAGCTTCTGTGCTGTTTCTTAATTTTGTGAATTACTAGCTAATGACATCCATGAATCATGCAGTTTTAAGATACCAACACCTTAAAGAAATAGTAAACCTAAAATTGAAAATGTGCTTCAAATTCACTCACCCTCATGCCATCCATGATATAGATCAATTTATTTCTTAAGAACAGCTTTGGAAAAAAATCAGCATTACATCACTTGCTCACCAGTGGATCCTCTGCAGTGAAAGGGTGCCGTCAGAAAGAGTATCCAAACAGCTGACAAAAACATCACAATAATCCACACAACTCCATTATAATAGTTATAATATAATAACACTTCCGTGAAAAAGTCCTCTCACATCAAAATCCAAGTTAAAAATGTCTTCATAGATTTGTTTATTTCAAGCAGGAAGCTTTTCTCTTCACAAGACATTACTTGATGGACTGGAGTCATGTTGTGGATTATTGTGATGTGATTTATCAGCTGTTTGAACTCTCATTCTCACGGCACCCATTCACTAGAGAGGATCCGTTGGTGAGCAACTGATGTAATGATAAATTTCTCCTGAACTGTTCTGCTGAAGAACAAAACTCATCTACCTCTTAAATGGCCTGAGGGTGTTTTTTTTTTTTTGCTTTTGCGTGAAAAACTGCACTACAAATAAAATGCAAAATAAATGCAAATGCAAAAGAAAGCTGTTCACACCGAGTTGAGATGTGTCGTTAACCACAACTATGAGTGTAAGCATGCAGCATGCACAGACACCTGGGTTTCAATTCCTTTGTTCTTCCAAGAAAACACTGTGTAGCCCAATCACAACAGCTGAGTGCGTGGTGGCACTACGCTCAAAATAACAAAGATGAGCACAACCCAGGGAGTCACAGGCCTACTACAGACAGTCTACAACACTGATATTCAAATTGAGTTCATATGCAAACACGGGCACACATGTGCATGTACCTCTCTGCTGGAATAACCTCCAAAATAAAGACATCTGAAGAGTGACAACAGTGATTTAAAAAAAACAGGCAGGCCATTTTTGCCATGAAAAAAAATCAAATAAAAAAAGGTTGACTCTCACAATTGTGAAATTCTTTATATTTCACAATTATTGCTTTTCTTCTTAGAACTGAGTTTATATCTTGCAATTCTTCTTAGCTTATGTCTCTGTGAGTTTTTTGCTGAATTGAATTGTGGCATAAAACGTCTCAATTACCCCTTTTTGTACCATGGCTCCCATACTAATTAAATAATAATTAAAGTAAGCACCTTTTTCATATCTTATTTTGTTAGAAAGCAAACATCACTTGTTGGAGCATTATAACACACATTTATATTTTATCTGTGCCACTAAAAGCTTTGGGAGCTACTGAATATCTGCATATGCATATTTAGATATAATGACTAGAAAATCATCATGTGTACTAAACTGAAGGGCGCAAAAAGAAAAATGTTAGTTATTGAACTACGTCCTGCCAGCACACATCAAAATCTTCACCAGGTAATAATAATAATAATAACAACAACAACAACAATAAATAGCTCTGTGTGGTCACTGCTTCCACATGGGATCAACAAATCTAGTTCTTCATTTCTTACTTTAAAACACAAGACTGATTTGCATGAGATTCATTCTTTGAAGCCAGAGCACAATAACTTCATCTACCTTACACTAATGTGTCAAACACGAAGAGGAAATGAAATGCTCTCTTACTGGAGCTCGCTCCATCCGTGGAAACTACAGCCGGCGTAGCCATTTTCTGGCGGAAGTTTCATATGGTCCTGCTTGTTTTCACTTGTGGTTTATGCCCCACAGCCCTGGAAGATGAGCATGTTCAAATAAAGTCTGTTATAAGAAACTAACTGATGGAAGATTACAAAAGTTACTTAACTTAGTGTGGTAATATTCTATCCTGACATGTAACGTTACTGGAGGAGCGTGGTATTAGTTCCACACTAACGTTACCTGTCGTACTATTACTTTCTCATTTAAAACAATCGCTAAACATAAAAAATGTTTGCTTACTTGCTTGTTTGTATGCTAATGGTTTAATGGCTAGAAACCCACAATAACAACAGGTAAAAGCGCTTAACTTACCTCAACTTATTCACTTCGTTTCTTACTCGAGGATAAACAACAGGGCCGTTAAACTTTGTTTACGTTCAGAACTGCTCGATGCTTCGTGCGAATCTTTGAGGTACTCGAAATTCTTGTTTTTATTACTTTACCGGGTCCATCCGAAGTAAATAACCCGCTGAAACGCACGGAAGCGTCCTCGTTCCTCGAGCCTCCCAAACAAGCGGAAGTGACGTTGCTGCGCCGCACTCTCCTGCTGGGCGCGGTGGCCGTTGAATTTGGACAATCTGGCTTTCTACCTCTACACTACAGGGGGCGCTCGACTGATACAGACTAGTTCAAATGGGCATTTAACCCTTAAGCAGGCAACGTGCACCATAGGATACATATTCTTTAGTCTCTTGTAGGAGGCGCGAGGAAGAATTTTTCATCCAATACTGTTATCATTACCATAGTTGAGGTTATTCGGAGTATGGTGGTCACATGACTTGGTTCAAATTTTCTGTGCTCCTTTTGTCAGTTTGACCTAAAGCTAACAGGTGTGCTCAACTTGAAGCGGCGCTGTGCACACCGATCGAAGTATGTCAGACTCATTAAAGTATCGCGAGAGCGATTCGAAAGCATAAAAAGCGGTCTGCTCTCTTATCGCTCTCGCGGTTCTTTGATGATACACCGATCGGTCTGCCCAGCGCTGAATTAAAGGGATAGTTCACCCAAAAATGAGATTTATGTCATTAATTACTCACCCTCATGTCGTTCCAAACCTGTAAGACCTTCGTTCATCTTCGGAACACAAATTAATATATTTTTGCTGCATTCCGACAGCTCTCTGACCCTCCCATAGACAGCAAGGATCCTAACATGATCAAGGCTAAGAAACGTAGGAAGGAGAGCGCTAAAATTATCCATGTGACATCAGTGGTTCAACCGTAATTTTAGAAGCTACGAGAATACTTTTTGTGCGCAAAGAAAATATAAATAACTAATTTATTCAACAATTCGTTTCCTCCGCGTCACCTTATAACGCCATTTTAGAGAGTATCACATGCATAAACAACATATGCTGTTCCGTGTCAGCAGCACCGTATGTGTTTACGTTGTTTATGCTTTGATTTGAACGTATTTGAACAACATCATTTTTATGTAATCCTGAATCATGATCAAGGCTCAGAAATGTAGCAAGGAGATCGTTAAAAAATCCATGTGACATCAGTGGTTTAACAGTAGTTTTAAGAAGCTACAAGAATACTTTTTGTGTGCAAAGAAAACAAAAAGTTAGCGACTTTATTCAACAATTCATCTCCTCCGTATGTACGCGGATACGTTGTTTACATTCAAATCAAAGCATAAACAATGTAAACGCGTACGGTGCTGCTGACACAGAACAGCATACGTTGTTTACGCATGTGATACTCTCTAAAATGGCGTTATAAGGAGGAGACGAATTGTTGAATAAAGTCTTTAACTTTTTGTTTTCTTTGCGCACAAAAAGTATTCTCGTAGCTTCTTAAAACTACGGTTGAACCACTGATGTCACATGGATTTTTTTAACGATCTCCTTGCTACGTTTCTGAGCCTTGATCGAGATTTAGGATTACATAAAAATTATATGTTGTTGCATAAATTACATTATATGATTGTTTAAGGATGGAGCTCAACAGTGCAAGACAGTGGAGCTCAAGGGGTGGAATTCCCCACCCCTGAGGATGAAAACGAGACAGTTCAGAAATGTAAAAATACAAGAAATGTCTGTGCCTCAATTTTAGGACACAGACATGTCACACATGCAGCATATTTTGAATATTACATATTTGTTTGCAACAAATAAATCACAGAATTATTGATGGCTGTTTTTATATCCTCATAGGGCAACGTATCCTGGGAGATACAACTCATAAAATCCAAAATATATCAAATATTTCAAAAATTCCTTTGAAAATGTTTTATTTAATCCAGATGATATAATAATAAGTGACATGAAATAATTTTTTTTGCTGATCATTTTCCATTCTTGCCAGTTTTGGGTTAAATCACTGTTCTTTGGGCTCAATGAACATGTTTGTTCATTCATAAACTTAAACCTTATGAGATAAAATAAAACGATAAATTATGAGGGACCTGAAATGCACGGCCTCTTTTTTTGATTAAGTACAGTGACAGCAGCTATGATAAAAGACACTAATCATCTATACATGTACACTAATCAATAAATAATGATATCTATTACTAATTATGCACAAACCGCACAAATATTGAAAAACAAATATTAGCCAATCGGATTTTAGACCCAGAACTATAACTGATCTTTGGTATTCTATTGAACGAGGAATCATTTAAATGTGTCTTATTTGAGCTGCCAATGATTGTAAATAAACCTAAACAATACCATATCCAACATAAAGCAAACTTATATAACTACCTAGCTGAAAATACACAGGAGATACACAGCAGTATTAAACGATACTTTATGGAAGGGATATCTAAGGACAACAATTACTTTCTGGTAAAGGAACATTACTATATTACCATGATCACGCCAGTATCTGTATAACCCTACAATTATTGTTGTATGTCACTGATTTATGTGTCAAGATGCTGAAACTCTTTTCTAACCTTAACAAAAAAACATATTTACTTTTGAAGGCAGTAACAGAACCTGATTCCCATGATTGTTTCACTACATCCCCAATAAATAAATAAATAACCCTACGAATCAGACAGAAGGGCAGCTGTATTTATGATCTGTGATTTATTTGTGATATTTTCCCACAAATACATCTGCCATGCAAACAACGTGACATGAAATATCACAACTTAGTAGTAACCTTTATTTTCTCTAAGGAAAAATCAAATGTCAAACAATCCTTTGAATCCTTTTGCCACTTTGAAAATAAACTGACTTAGTTTTGAACTTCAACTGTGATGAGTATTATAAAATAATACATGTGAAAATAAAAGTACTGATACACAGCTCTTCTAGAAGAATGAGCATGATTAAATGACATGAAAAGCATGATATATTCTGACTCTTGTGATTCACAGTTGATTAATTGACACAGTTTGCGTGCTGCTAAATGAAATAAAAACATATGGCAGTGAGACCTTTAACAGGTGTTGGGGTCCCAGTTGAAAACAATGTCAGGTGGTATTATGGGAGCAATGTACCCACACAGGGGTTGGTAGGAAGGGTTAGGAGCCCGTCTTTCAAAGCAGTTCCACCGTTCTTCTCCTTTCTTCTCACAGCACTCGTGGACCAAAGTCATAGTGGAATATTCCTCAATACAGAAATAGGACAAGGCAGTTTCCCACTGCAAAAGCGAAGAAAAAAGACATTATATTTCTGCTTATCAGTGCTGTAGTAAAATGACTTCTGTTTGGATCATGTTTCTCATTCTATGTACTCACCGCCTGTTTCGTACAGCAAAGGATCTGTCCATTTCCAACAGCCAAACCTCCATAGCAGCACTGACCCAACCACGCCTCTAGTCTGTTTACTGCATTTCCAGCACGATGAGCGTAAGCATAACTGGATGAAGGGAAACAGACGGCAGGATATCTGAGACGACCATTTCCATAAAGACAGACGGCATTGAGATTGTTAACCGAAGGTCTGGCTGGAGGGAAGGATGATTCCATCAGTTTGGTAGGATCAACGATCTGTCCCCCTTAATGGAATAAAGAAAAGATATAAATACATGTTATTAAAAAGTCACTTTTTTTTTGGAAAGGTCCTTTTTAAATGCATTACTACAGGAAGTTTCAGAGAATGCAGTATCAATATATCTTTTTATGCCTTTTATTAGGACAGGACGGTAGAGAGATGACAGAGAAGCATTGGGTGGAGAGAGGGGCCGGCATCAACATATCCAAATGCAATGTAAAGGTACCACAATGGACATTGTTAGAGAAATATATCTATGTATGTTTACATTTATTCTTTCAGAAGATGCTCCAAAATTAGATGACAGTTTAAAAAGTTTTGTAAAATAAAAGCACATACCTGCCAATGAAATGAGATGAAGTATCAAAGTAGTTACAAGTGTGCTTTTCCAAACCATGACTGGGTTTTTTTTCTTTCTTTTCTTTTTTTTTAAGTTAAAGAAAAGGTCCTCCTTTCTCTTTGCAAATTTGCACTCTTTTCTTCAGTCTTGATGGGAACTTTAAAATACTGCAAGGCTGTGTCTGGATTTAAAGGGTTGGAAGAGGAACGAAAGGCGGGTCAAAGCTGGTGGGTCAAGCAGAGCTTGAAGAAAGGAGATAAGGGCCTAACGTTATCTGCCTTTATTTTATATAAACTCCCGCATGATACTAATTCAAACGTCAAAACAGTGGATAGTCAAAACAGGAATGTTCTTCAACCCTATTCTAAAACATTGAGCTTATTCACACATTTTTATCTAATTGAAATGGCTTGCTCAAGTGAATGAGAGAAATACTCCCATGGCTTCTTGCAAACCAATCAGTTCTGCTGCATCATGTTTGAGGGAACTGCAATTAGAAAAACATAAAATATCTTGATGTATCCCACTGCTGGCAGCTAAACAAAGCAAGACAAATAGCAATTTCAGCATGGAGTAGTGAGAAATAATTTGAAGTGTATGGGATCAAAACTCCCTCAAGGGCAGACTTATCAGCTGCTTACAGGTTTGTGAAATTTGGTTATTTAATTGTGAACAAATGAACTACTGCTATGAACGAAATTGCAAAATAAACCAATTATTTAGTTGCTTTATTCATTTTTTGTTAGGTTTCAGATATTTGGCTATATTTGTTATGGGGGACTAAATTTGCTTTAACAATTTATACCTGCTACTGTATATTGAAGCAATGTTAGTTATTATAAATTGTTACATCCAAATTATGTTAATTAAAGCTAATCATGAGCTGTTGGGAACAGTGTCGCTATCTTGTCACATTTTACAAGAAAAGATAATTGTCTGTTTTGCTTACATACACCTTTCACTTTTTAAGACTAAAACAAAAGATGGATTCATTGTTATTCTTGATTAAAAAGCACAACAACAATGACAAACTAGCTTACAAAACATTTATTAACAAAAACTAATAAGATGAGGCATACACTACATGCTGTATTATATACCGACTAATAAATTACAGAACGTTTAGCAAACCACTGAGGAATCAAATAAAAAAATTAAATAAAAGAGAGCCTCCATAGCGTAACGTGAGGTAAACAGCAAAGGTAACAAGCTTTTTAAAACGAAAACAATAAGAAAAGTAAAACTAAACTTGCTGTCGGTGATGGGGCTTGCATGTTTTTCCCCACATGAATATCAACATGTTCACCCTCTCTGGTTTAAGAAGCGGCCTTTTACTTTACTTTAGCTTGAAAACCATCCATCGTTTCCTCAATATTCGCATCGTTTTTGCTGCGCGCACCTTCGCACTCGTGCTGACGTGGCAAGTATAAACCAGGCTCTACACTCAAGGTGCTGCGCAGTTCAATTGAGTAGCGCGGTTTCGTTATGGTTTCAGTTACGTTTGTCATTTGATTTTTCTCATATGCAACAGAAATAGCAGCGCATATGAATTGAACAACGCGGTAGTCGCGACAGTGCGACCGCTCACAAAATTTAGTCGCACAGGCAGAAAAAATGGTCACAAAATGCTACCATTTGGTCGCAGTCTGGAGCCCTGAGTATGCTGGCTGCCTGGATGTCCAGAGTCAGGGGAAGCGTGAAGTGAGCCCAGAAGGGTTGGCCGCAAGGAGGATGGTAAATAAGTTTTCCCTTCTGGGCCTCCCAGCGGAGCAGGCTCAGCAAGGGTGGCGACACGGATCTGTTCTTCCAGAGCCCATTGGATGGGGCTAATGATGACAGCTGGGACACCTCCACTATGAACGGTAGCTGGGGTTTCGGGTGAGTGAGGATGGGAGCAGTGCAGAAGGCCTTCTTGAGCTTTTTGAAGGCAGCCAGAGCTTCGGGGTTCCAGGACAGAGACTTGGGCTGACGACGGAGCATGGAAGTGAGGGAAGCGGAGAGGAGGTTGAAGTTCTGGATGAACCTGCGGTAGAAGTTGGAGAATCCGAGGACTCTTTGGAGTTCCTTGATCGACTGCGGTTGGGGCCAGTCACGGATGGCCTGGACTTCCCCTGGTCCATTTGAATACCATCTGCACTGAGGATGTAACCGAGGAACTGGACCGTGGAGCGGTGGAACTCACACTTCTCGAGCTTCAGGTAGAGGTGGTGTTTCCTGAGCTGCTGAAGGACCTGCGTGACGTGGTGGCGATGTTCGGCCAGGTTCCGGGAGTATATCAGGATGTCGATGTACAGTACACTATGACAAACTGGTGGAGAAACTCCCGGAACACCTCGTTTATGTACCCCTGGAAGATGGACAGTGAGTTAGCTAGGCCGTCCGGCATCACCATGATATTCATAGTGGCCTGAGGAGGTTATGAACGCCTTCTTCCACTCGTCAACCTCCCGGATTCAAACGAGGTTATATGCACTCCGCAGGTCCAGCTTCGAGAAGATGCGAGCCCCACGGAGTTCCTCGAGGGTAGCCGGGACCAGGGAAAGTGGATAGGGGAGCTTGACGGGGTGTGCATTGAGGGTCCGGTAATCGATGCAGGGCCACAAGCCTCCGTCCTTCTTGCCCATGAAGAAGAAGCTTGAGGCGGCCGGTGAGGTGAAAGGGCAAATGAACCGTTGCTGGAGAGCGTGGTGTTTCCTGAGCTGCTGAAGGACCTGCGTGACGTGGTGGCGATGTTCGGCCAGGTTCCGGGAGTATATCAGGATGTCGATGTACAGTACACTATGACAAACTGGTGGAGAAACTCCCGGAACACCTCGTTTATGTACCCCTGGAAGATGGACAGTGAGTTAGCTAGGCCGTCCGGCATCACCATGATATTCATAGTGGCCTGAGGAGGTTATGAACGCCTTCTTCCACTCGTCAACCTCCCGGATTCAAACGAGGTTATATGCACTCCGCAGGTCCAGCTTCGAGAAGATGCGAGCCCCACGGAGTTCCTCGAGGGTAGCCGGGACCAGGGAAAGTGGATAGGGGAGCTTGACAGGGTGTGCATTGAGGGTCCGGTAATCGATGCAGGGCCACAAGCCTCCGTCCTTCTTGCCCATGAAGAAGAAGCTTGAGGCGGCCGGTGAGGTGAAAGGGCAAATGAACCGTTGCTGGAGAGTCTCCTTGATGTAATCCTCCATTGCCTTGCGCTCCGGGATGGACAGTGGGTAGATTTGACCCTTGGGGAGTGTGGCTTGTGTTTGCTGAAGACATCCTGGAATGCTGCGTAGTCATACGGGATTGCTGGGCTCTCCCGAGGTTCGGGGCTCTCCACGAGGGTGGAGTTAACCTGGAGACAGGTTTTTCGCAGGGGGCGATGGAACATTGCAGAGACAATTCTGGAAACAGGCCTCACTCCATCTGAGAATCTTGCTGGAATCCCATCTGAATTCGGGAGTGTTGTGAGAGCCATGGGCGTCCCAGGATGATGTCCACGGTGGGTCCCTCCAGTACCAGAAAGGAAATCATCTCATGATGGAAACATCCCACTTGCAGGGAGACAGGAGGAGATTGGTAATTGACGTGCACACACCCAAGCGGTTTCCCTTTATTGCTTCAATTCTGAGCTCCTGAGTCTGAGTCAACAAGGGCAGACACTGAAATGGAATGATGAGGGGTGAGTAGTTGTACTGTCAGCAGTGGTACGGTAGAGATATCAGGCTCTATGTGGAGAGTACTCACTGCTGGGCATGGGGGACGAGAAGGGCACGTCTTAAATGAAGTGACCTGAGGCGCCACAGTAAAGGCACAGCCCCGTGGCCAAATGTCGCTCCGCGCATGTGAGACGGTTGGCGTCTGATTGCATTGGTTTTGGTACTGGAAAACAGAGGGTGAGGCTGGCGAATGAGCGGTTTCGTTGGGCTCACAGGCGGTGAGGCACTGAGAAATCCTTATGGCCTATTGCATGAAGTTCTCCAAGCCTACAGTGTCGTCATAGATGGCCATTTGGGCCCGGATCTGGGCTCTAAACCTTGTTGTTAGGCCATCAGCAGCGCCATCTTGTTCCATCTGCTAGAGGCCGCCAGGGTGCGGAACTGCAGGGTATAATCGCTCGCCGAGAAAGTACCCTGGCGGAAGTGAATAAGCTGGTCAGCGATGGACAGACAGCCGGTGGACTGGCCGAAGACCTCCTTAAAGTGGGTTGTGAAGGCATCAAAAGGGTAAATTAATCCGCTCTGAGAGTTCCAGATGGCTCGTGCCTAGAGCAACGCCCGTCCAGACAGAAGGGAGATAAGGAAGGCCACCTTTTAAACCTTGTTGTTAGGCCATCAGCAGCGCCATCTTGTTCCATCTGCTAGAGGCCGCCAGGGTGCGGAACTGCAGGGTATAATCGCTCGCCGAGAAAGTACCCTGGCGGAAGTGAATAAGCTGGTCAGCGATGGACAGACAGCCGGTGGACTGGCCGAAGACCTCCTTAAAGTGGGTTGTGAAGGCATGAAAAGGGTAAATTAATCCGCTCTGAGAGTTCCAGATGGCTCGTGCCTAGAGCAACGCCCGTCCAGACAGAAGGGAGATAAGGAAGGCCACCTTCGACCACTCTGAGACTAACTTTTGGGGCTGCATCTCAATGAAAACAGAGAGTTGAAGCAAAAAAAAACGCTTGTTGATATATATATAAATACCGATATATATAAAGACACACACATACAGTATATATTTTGAAAATATTTACATGTACTTACATGTATATATTTATATTCATATCATTTATATTGTATATAAATATATGTAATATAATAACGTTTTTTTCTTATGCATGCGTGTGTGTGTGTGTGTGTGTTTATATATACATAATAAATATACACAGTACACACACATATATTATGTACACAAAAACTTTTGTTTTGGTTGTGATTAATCGCTATTAATCGTTGCCCAGCACTACTTTTTTCATGGTTTTGTTGATTATTGTCTGATGTATAGAAGGCTACATCTTATAGATGTACACATAATATATCAGATATCACTTTATCAGCATAATTATCAATATTATCAAGGTTTTTCAACAAGTTAATTGCAACAATAATTACACCACACAACAAACTGTATGTTCAAGTGTGTGAACAAAGTGTTGAGTTACTTTGAAGATAATATGTGGTTGACCTAGTGAGCGCTGGATCAAAAACATTGTTAAGATACACTCACCACCACAGAAATGAATCATATCAGCTGTAAGAAACTCTTTTTTGTAGGAAACCCAAACAAGCATGAACAAACAAAATCCATTAACAGATCAGGGTGAGCTTCAGTGATACATGCATATTCCAAAACACAGTACTTGCTCATTCATGTTTCTCTGAATAAAAATGCTGGATACTGGGAAAATACACTGAATAAAACGTCTGTTTACGTAATTCATGGTCTGCTTGTGCGTCAAAGAAACACATATCTTCCGATTAACCTGAAAAAACTGTCAATATAGATAAGTTCTATTGGCTAAATAATTTAAAGGGATAGGCCTAGTTCACCCAAAAATGAAAATTCTGTTATTAATTACTCACCCTCATGTCGTTCCAAACCCGTAAGACCTCTGTTCATCTTCAGAACACAAATTAAGATATTTTTTATGAAATCCAAGAGCTTTCTGACCCTCCATAGACAGCAAGGGTACTACCACGATTAAGGCACGCAGTAAGGACCTTGTTAAAATAGTCCATGTGACATCTGTGGTTCAACCGTAATTTTATGTTTTGGTTCAACATTCTCACCTCAAAAATTGCCTTTAATTTGCGCCAGAAATTGTACTGAAATATCATTCTTGTGTTAATGAAGTCGAAAAACTGCAGAAACATGCATGTCTTTTAACTATACTCTGATTGCAGTGCTTCTCAAAGTCTGGACTCCGGTCCGGATCCGGACCTGGAAGAAATTCAGTCCGGACCCGCCTCTATTTCGTATTTCAAGAGCACTAATTATTTCCTACTTTGATAAACGCATGTTAAACTTGTAAATCATTTGTTTAGTTTTTTTTTATCATCAACATTTTTTTCTTCATGACATTTGTTGTCATGACATCCAGTGAGCATTTGACCTTTGACATAATCGGGCGACATTTCACCGCTAATAGGAGTAATTATTTATTTATTTATTTATTTTTGTTATCTCTTAGATTATGGCCATTACAAACATATCGGCCAAAAAAATCAGCATCATATATCGGCCATCGGCTGCCCTGATTTCTAAATATAGCATCGGCCAGAGAAAACCCCTTATCAACCTCTATAAAAATTAACTGTTTTGCCACTTTTGCACTTGTTATTAATGTATTTTTGACCGCAAAGGGCTCTTTAGTTTTATTTTTTTCAAAAAATGTATGTTTATTTGTTATGCATGTTATGTATGTTTGCTAAAAACAAGTTTTGCAATAACCAATTATTCCGGACCTTTGACACTGTTGAAAATTCAGATTTGGACCTTTGAATGTAGACTTTGAGAACCCCTGGCATAGAATATAGCACGCTAGGGATTGCAAGATCTTGTACTTTTGTTAGAGCTTAACCTTTTATTTTTGTTGATTATTTTTTACCCCATTTTATTGCTGAAAAATTGAGAAAATCTTAATATGGTTTCTTTGGGAAACTACAGTGCAGCAAAAAAGAGGATGTGTTGAGCAAACTGATAATAATTTTGCATGTACATAATGGGCATGGCCTTCAAGCTGGGTGGTGGGATTCATGTGCCCTCTAGTGGTGCAATATTGTGCTGATAACTTTTAGGTTAGGATGCAACCAGACAACAAGAGCTTTGACATTGGTATTTGTAATCTGTGGATCATGATAGCCATCATTTTATGTGTTGCACAGCTTGGTTTAACACAGATATGCTATAACATTAACAGATAAAACTCACTTAATGTGTCTGCCATCTGCTCAATAACAGTAAGTGTAAAATCTTCTGATGTACCTTTTCAATTACATTTCCAGACAGTTGAACTTTAATGTCATTGTTCAGTTGCAGGGGTTGCACTGTCATCATTCATCCAAAATTAGAAACAGCTTTATTACTGCCATTTAATTAATAGTTTACCCAAAACACTCATTATATACTGACTTATAAATTCTCATATTGTTGGTCATTTTGGTGCAGAAAGGATTTTCTATTTCCTTATACATTGCTAAAAATTTGATAGAAATTGCATATGAATTTCTTGCATTGCTTTATTTTTACTAAATGTTGGATTTAATTTGTTATGAACTTTCTCCAAATTAGCACAGGTTTTGTATTTCTCTTTGGAACTAATTAATATCTCTTTGGATATTAAACAATTAGATATCACATCACTGCATATAGACATAGCCTATAGAAGTTGTACAACGTCACAGGAAAGTTCATTCTCATACTGATCACACTTATCTGCAGGAATGCAGCATAAAATCCATACTTTAATACACACCCTTAGTAAAGCTGTTTTGCTTGCAGGTTAGGAAGTCAGTAAACAGCAAAACAAGGTGTGGTGCAGATCAACACAGTACATACGTGGCAATGTGAGTCAGAAGAACGAGTTAATGCCACAAGCCGTGGGGATAAAGAATGTCATGGGTTTCAGATTACAAAACGACAAAAGGTCTGTTTTTCATTCCAGTTGCAAAGCATTCATGTATGAACCAGTACTATGGGACAGCATGTCACAATGGCCCCCAGCAATGCAAACATGTCGTTGTGGTAGGAATTTATTAGGGTTATATCACGTCGTGACAGGCTGCAAATGATAGGCTACTAGTCTATTCTATATCTCGGTGGATACAAATTTACAGCTGAATTAGGGTGATCATAGGTCCTCTTTTCCCCGGACATGTTCTCTTTTTGGACCTAAAAAATGCATCAAATCTGCATTTTTTTTGCACAGAATTGGGCTGATTTTAAACTGTTGAGGCAGGTTAATTTTAAAGTGAAAGTGACGTGACATGTGGCCAAGTATGTTGACCCATACTTGGAATTAGTGCTCTGCATTTAACCCATCCAAAGTGCACACACACAGCAGTGAACACACACATAATGAACACACATCCAGAGCAGTGGGCAGCCATAATCATGGACTGGTAGTGTTGAATGATGGCAGGCCGACTTGGTTTCAAACAAGTAGTGATGCAACCTCATGCATTGACTTAACCTTTACTTCCCCTGAGCTTGCCATAGTGGGAGAATGGGATATAATGGATAGGTATACTATTGGAAGTGATCATGTTCCAATTTTAAGTAGGATTGGGAGAAGGCTAATTAAAGAACAGGGTTACAGACCAAAGAAGTATAATTATTCAAAAGCAAGGTGGGATGAATTTAAAGAAAGGACTCAAGAAATGGTGCATAAAGTGTCTCGAGGAGATTTAGATAGATGGAATAGTTCAATTTGTGACATGTTAACAAAGGCTGCAGACGAGTTTATCCCAAGAGCTGAATTGCCAAAAGAACGTCAGATTGTGCCCTGGTGGAATGAGGCAGAGTATTATTCAGCAAAAAATAAAGCAAATATGGCAGAAAGAATGGGAAGAAGGAATTAAAGGTAGACATTATTTTTCAATTCAGCCTACACTAATGCACACATCATTCACAAGATTAGAGAGGAGGGATAGTGTGGTAATCACTAGATTAAGACTGGGGCATTGTGCACTGAATTATGGGCTGGCAAGGGTTGGCAAGCATCCAGATGGCAGATGTTTGTGTGGAGAATTAGAAACCGTGAAGCATGTAGTAATGGAGTGTGAAATTCTTCGTGCTGCAAGAAACCGCATGTTTTCTGATCTGTTGGAATCCGGAGTCTCATCTTTATCTTTAAAATCAATTCTTGAAAATAAGGAATATGAAGCAACAAAGGTTGTTATAAGTTTTTTACTCCACACTGGTCTTTATTTGAGGATTTAATCTATGAGATGGAGTTCTTCAGATGAACTGGGGAGGGCAGCAATACTCCTTTGAAGCGTCTAAGCTGCTGCAAATCATACAAGAAGAAGAAGAAGTGGGCAGCCATTTTTTTGCTGCGGCGCCCAGGGAGCAGTTGGGGGTTCGGTGCCTTGCTCAAGGACACCTCAGTCGTGGTATTGAAGGTGGGAGAGAGTGCTGTATATTCACTCCTCCCACCTACAATCCCTACCGGTACGAGACTCAAACCCGCAACCTTTTGGTTAGGAGTCCGACTCTCTAACGTTAGGCCACAACAATTTTCTTCCCTAGGTTAAAAGTTTGAAATATTGTATAAATTACATTTGACTGTAATAAAATGTCCCTCACACGGCTTCCGGGGCATGAATAAAGGACTCCTATAGCAAATCCATGCGTTTTCGTAAGAAAAATATCCATATTTCAAATGTAATAAACACTTTTCAATCACTTCCACCATCTGTCATATGCGGAAGCCTTTCCGGCGGATGACATAGGACGTCGGCGTTGCGTGATTAGTGAATGAGTGCGGAGAGAGAACAAAACAAATAATCATACAAGAAGAAGAAGAAGTGGGCAGCCATTTTTTTGCTGCGGCGCCCAGGGAGCAGTTGGGGGTTCGGTGCCTTGCTCAAGGACACCTCAGTCGTGGTATTGAAGGTGGGAGAGAGTGCTGTATATTCACTCCTCCCACCTACAATCCCTACCGGTACGAGACTCAAACCCGCAACCTTTTGGTTACGAGTCCGACTCTCTAACGTTAGGCCACAACAATTTTCTTCCCTAGGTTAAAAGTTTGAAATATTGTATAAATTACATTTGACTGTAATAAAATGTCCCTCACACGGCTTCCGGGGCATGAATAAAGGACTCCTATAGCAAATCCATGCGTTTTCGTAAGAAAAATATCCATATTTCAAACGTAATAAACACTTTTCAATCACTTCCACCATCTGTCATATGCGGAAGCCTTTCCGGCGGATGACATAGGACGTCGGCGTTGCGTGATTAGTGAATGAGTGCGGAGAGAGAACAAAACAAATCGCCGTTCACGAATTAGAAGCACAAAACAAGGATTTGTAAAGAAAAATGTCGGAGGATTTCGATATAAGCCAAGAGGAGACATGGTTTTCCGTAGGGATGGCTGACGCGAAACAGACGTTTCCACTCGTGTTGTGGTCCCGAAGCGCAGGTGTTTCAAACACTGCTCCGAAGTGTGATTCGAAACACCCAACGCACGTGACTAAGGCGATTCAAAGCATCGGGGCGTTTCACAAGTGTTTCGAGACGTATCTGCTTTTGATCGACAGGGTCGGGAACAAACCACACACTATATTTAGTTAAAAATCTTTATATGTAAAAAATGACAGGCGTTGTGGCTTGATGTCTTTTATTAATGTCAATTTTTTCATGACCAAAATAACATTCACAAAGTGTTCATTCAGTTGTCAGAGAGATGTTAAGATAAACACATTACAAGAACAGAACAATAAAAACACAACTTTCAAATATTTTTTATAATTATATACATGCTTCACCCGGGATGCAAACCTAAAGTGACAGGTTGTCAACATGTCAATCATGCACACTAACCACTCCTCCAACCCAGATGGTGTAATGAATTTGCTGATTCGCTGTCGATACTGTTTCAGAACAATACTTGAAAATGACCACTGGGTGTCACCGTAGAGACGGGTGTCGAATTGTTTCGAAGCCTCGGCACATTTGCTTCGACTGTTTCAGTGTTTCATGAAGCCTCGCTCTGCCCACCACTAATTTTCCTTTGCTAAAGTAAGGAACATTTTTCATAACACTTTGCTCCTGCATTTCTCAGAGGCGCGCGCACACGCATACGTCTTACGTCATCTGCCTGAACGTCTTTTGCCTACCATACCCTGCGTTTCATTCAAGCGGCAACCTCCCGCTCTCTCTCTTGAAGCCAACACGGAAGTGACTTAAACTGTAATTCGTCAACTGGCCGCTAGAGGCTGCAAAAGGGAGTCAATCCCATAGACTCCCCATGTTAAAATGCCCAACTTTACATCAGAAAAAAACATGTTTACAGCCTGGTTCAAAAAATGATTTTGGTCTATATAGCTAATTTTGCCCTTCATAACAACTGTGAGGGGGGTGAATTTTTGTTATAAGTCATCTGTTTAAAATATATTAAGCCTTAAAGTTCTGCATAATTAAGGGCGTGGCCACTTGAGTGACAGGTGGATTGCCGCTGCTGTCACCACCGTCGCTAGGTAGGTGTGGCTTCAGCAACTACCTCCCGCCTTTTTGCCCATTTTCGATTATCCGGGAGTGACGCGCCTGACACGCTGCCAAGATGGCGACGGCCGGCTCTGCCCACTTTGAGCTTCAAAAACGTTCTTCGGGAACCTACGAGTGACGTCACGGACACTACGTCCATGTTTTTATACAGTCTATGGTTCCATTTGGAAGGGCTCATCCCTATGCCCTAATCCCTTCAAAGGGTTTACCCTCTGGAGTGAGAGCTTTGAAGGGTTGAAGGGTGTAGAGGCCCAAACAACTGTTTCTTGAAGTGCCCTTCTGCGTCACCATCACGTGCCCACACGGAGGCACTGTCATCATGCAAAGAATCTGCGCAAAGGATCATGGGAGCCCGAAGTGTCCATCAGTTGTACCCTTCGAAATCCTTCATTCCGAAGGGCCCTTTGAAGTGGCCAGGTTTGAGCACTTCGGTTTGGAACGACCCTTCAATATGGCGGCCATGATTGTTTTGTGCCCTTCGGAGGGCGATATATCCCGTTTGGAACGCACCGTAGTCAGCGGAAGTGAGAAAAACTGTTTATTACGTTTGGAATATAGATATCTTATAAAAATGCATGGATTCGGCACAGGAGGCCTTTATTCACCCCCCAGAGCCGTGTGAAGGACGGAAGAAAACATTTCTGGAATCTGCATCTGAAGTGATATTTAGATGTATTTACACAGTTTAATGTATCTCAGAGGGGACATTAACCTGCAGTTACAGATGAATAAATATAGTTTTGTTTTTAACATAAAACGTTAAACACTGTTATTTGAAATTATTTTAAAACATGAAAAAAATTGTCAAAATGTGAAATTAAAACCGCCAGTATGTGTCAGCAAGTGACTGTTAATGAGTGAGTCATTGAGCTTCAACAAATTCATTCAAACCGCTGATTCATTCAGGAACAAAGCATTTGACTGTGTAAATGAGTGAATCACTGAATCATTTATTCAACCGATTCGTTCAAAAAGCTGATTCATTCAACAAGTAAACACCACTGATCAGAGACGCAAAACAGTGCTGTGATCTTTGTTTGGAACAATTTTTCGTTGGCAAAATTGAGCAAAAACAAGTAATATTATGTCTAAAATGTAGGCTAAATCACTTATTGCTAACTTTACTGAGCTTGTATAAAATGATTATTAAATTTGTTATGCTGATATCTGCAGAAAAACGGTACTCTTTGTGTGGCATAGATTAAGGTTACTATATTAAATTATATAAATATAAAAAGCATACAGAAGCATTTTTGCTATCTGCAATTTAGAATACCTTGAATTTGGAGTTTTAATAGACTAATAAATCACGTGCGTGCACTCTGTGTGTGTGTGTGTGTGTGTGCGATTTGGTGATATACTCGATAATGTCAGATCGCACATGATTACAACAACACTTACCATATTATCGTAGATGTATATCGCAGACCCCAGATTCGACTTGAGTGGAAAATGAAATCACCTGCGGTTGCGCGCACATGAGCAAAAGGTGTTTTTAAGAGTCTAACTTGCAGACGCCAGACCACTGATTCGTCAAACCTGCTTTCCTGCAGTCCGTGTTCTTCTGACTTTGGACTATTTTGTAGTAAGTAACGAATATGCTTCGGGGAAATGTATCGGAGTAAAAGTATACATTTTAATTAGGAAATGTAG
>NW_015506188.1:230702-262443 GCF_001515645.1 Sinocyclocheilus grahami | reverse complement strand
AAAAGTGGGAAATATAGTGGGATTTTTGTGGGTTCCAGCACATGTAGGGATTCAGGGGAATGAAGTGGCTGATGAGATGGCAAAAAAAGCTACACGCAAGAGTGAAGTTGATTTGAAAGTTATGTATGGAAGAGTTGAGTGCAAGAGTATTATTCAGCAAAAAATAAAGCAAATATGGCAGAAAGAATGGGAAGAAGGAATTAAAGGTAGACATTATTTTTCAATTCAGCCTACACTAATGCACACATCATTCACAAGATTAGAGAGGAGGGATAGTGTGGTAATCACTAGATTAAGACTGGGGCATTGTGCACTGAATTATGGGCTGGCAAGGGTTGGCAAGCATCCAGATGGCAGATGTTTGTGTGGAGAATTAGAAACCGTGAAGCATGTAGTAATGGAGTGTGAAATTCTTCGTGCTGCAAGAAACCGCATGTTTTCTGATCTGTTGGAATCCGGAGTCTCATCTTTATCTTTAAAATCAATTCTTGAAAATAAGGAATATGAAGCAACAAAGGTTGTTATAAGTTTTTTACTCCACACTGGTCTTTATTTGAGGATTTAATCTATGAGATGGAGTTCTTCAGATGAACTGGGGAGGGCAGCAATACTCCTTTGAAGCGTCTAAGCTGCTGCAAATCATACAAGAAGAAGAAGAAGTGGGCAGCCATTTTTTTGCTGCGGCGCCCAGGGAGCAGTTGGGGGTTCGGTGCCTTGCTCAAGGACACCTCAGTCGTGGTATTGAAGGTGGGAGAGAGTGCTGTATATTCACTCCTCCCACCTACAATCCCTACCGGTACGAGACTCAAACCCGCAACCTTTTGGTTACGAGTCCGACTCTCTAACGTTAGGCCACAACAATTTTCTTCCCTAGGTTAAAAGTTTGAAATATTGTATAAATTACATTTGACTGTAATAAAATGTCCCTCACACGGCTTCCGGGGCATGAATAAAGGACTCCTATAGCAAATCCATGCGTTTTCGTAAGAAAAATATCCATATTTCAAACGTAATAAACACTTTTCAATCACTTCCACCATCTGTCATATGCGGAAGCCTTTCCGGCGGATGACATAGGACGTCGGCGTTGCGTGATTAGTGAATGAGTGCGGAGAGAGAACAAAACAAATCGCCGTTCACGAATTAGAAGCACAAAACGAGGATTTGTAAAGAAAAATGTCGGAGGATTTCGATATAAGCCAAGAGGAGACATGGTTTTCCGTAGGGATGGCTGACGCGAAACAGACGTTTCCACTCGTGTTGTGGTCCCGAAGCGCAGGTGTTTCAAACACTGCTCCGAAGTGTGATTCGAAACACCCAACGCACGTGACTAAGGCGATTCAAAGCATCGGGGCGTTTCACAAGTGTTTCGAGACGTATCTGCTTTTGATCGACAGGGTCGGGAACAAACCACACACTATATTTAGTTAAAAATCTTTATATGTAAAAAATGACAGGCGTTGTGGCTTGATGTCTTTTATTAATGTAAATTTTTTCATGACCAAAATAACATTCACAAAGTGTTCATTCAGTTGTCAGAGAGATGTTAAGATAAACACATTACAAGAACAGAACAATAAAAACACAACTTTCAAATATTTTTTATAATTATATACATGCTTCACCCGGGATGCAAACCTAAAGTGACAGGTTGTCAACATGTCAATCATGCACACTAACCACTCCTCCAACCCAGATGGTGTAATGAATTTGCTGATTCGCTGTCGATACTGTTTCAGAACAATACTTGAAAATGACCACTGGGTGTCACCGTAGAGACGGGTGTCGAATTGTTTCGAAGCCTCGGCACATTTGCTTCGACTGTTTCAGTGTTTCATGAAGCCTCGCTCTGCCCACCACTAATTTTCCTTTGCTAAAGTAAGGAACATTTTTCATAACACTTTGCTCCTGCATTTCTCAGAGGCGCGCGCACACGCATACGTCTTACGTCATCTGCCTGAACGTCTTTTGCCTACCATACCCTGCGTTTCATTCAAGCGGCAACCTCCCGCTCTCTCTCTTGAAGCCAACACGGAAGTGACTTAAACTGTAATTCGTCAACTGGCCGCTAGAGGCTGCAAAAGGGAGTCAATCCCATAGACTCCCCATGTTAAAATGCCCAACTTTACATCAGAAAAAAACATGTTTACAGCCTGGTTCAAAAAATGATTTTGGTCTATATAGCTAATTTTGCCCTTCATAACAACTGTGAGGGGGGTGAATTTTTGTTATAAGTCATCTGTTTAAAATATATTAAGCCTTAAAGTTCTGCATAATTAAGGGCGTGGCCACTTGAGTGACAGGTGGATTGCCGCTGCTGTCACCACCGTCGCTAGGTAGGTGTGGCTTCAGCAACTACCTCCCGCCTTTTTGCCCATTTTCGATTATCCGGGAGTGACGCGCCTGACGCGCTGCCAAGATGGCGACGGCCGGCTCTCCCCACTTTGAGCTTCAAAAACGTTCTTCGGGAACCTACGAGTGATGTCACGGACACTACGTCCATGTTTTTATACAGTCTATGGTTCCATTTGGAAGGGCTCATCCCTATGCCCTAATCCCTTCAAAGGGTTTACCCTCTGGAGTGAGAGCTTTGAAGGGTTGAAGGGTGTAGAGGCCCAAACAACTGTTTCTTGAAGTGCCCTTCTGCGTCACCATCACGTGCCCACACGGAGGCACTGTCATCATGCAAAGAATCTGCGCAAAGGATCATGGGAGCCCGAAGTGTCCATCAGTTGTACCCTTCGAAATCCTTCATTCCGAAGGGCCCTTTGAAGTGGCCAGGTTTGAGCACTTCGGTTTGGAACGACCCTTCAATATGGCGGCCATGATTGTTTTGTGCCCTTCGGAGGGCGATATATCCCGTTTGGAACGCACCGTAGTCAGCGGAAGTGAGAAAAACTGTTTATTACGTTTGGAATATAGATATCTTATAAAAATGCATGGATTCGGCACAGGAGGCCTTTATTCACCCCCCAGAGCCGTGTGAAGGACGGAAGAAAACATTTCTGGAATCTGCATCTGAAGTGATATTTAGATGTATTTACACAGTTTAATGTATCTCAGAGGGGACATTAACCTGCAGTTACAGATGAATAAATATAGTTTTGTTTTTAACATAAAACGTTAAACACTGTTATTTGAAATTATTTTAAAACATGAAAAAAATTGTCAAAATGTGAAATTAAAACCGCCAGTATGTGTCAGCAAGTGACTGTTAATGAGTGAGTCATTGAGCTTCAACAAATTCATTCAAACCGCTGATTCATTCAGGAACAAAGCATTTGACTGTGTAAATGAGTGAATCACTGAATCATTTATTCAACCGATTCGTTCAAAAAGCTGATTCATTCAACAAGTAAACACCATTGATCAGAGACGCAAAACAGTGCTGTGATCTTTGTTTGGCAAAATTGAGCAAAAACAAGTAATATTATGTCTAAAATGTAGGCTAAATCACTTATTGCTAACTTTACTGAGCTTGTATAAATATAGTTTTGTTTTTAACATAAAACGTTAAACACTGTTATTTGAAATTATTTTAAAACATGAAAAAAATTGTCAAAATGTGAAATTAAAACCGCCAGTAGGTGTCAGCAAGTGACTGTTAATGAGTGAGTCATTGAGCTTCAACAAATTCATTCAAACCGCTGATTCATTCAGGAACAAAGCATTTGACTGTGTAAATGAGTGAATCACTGAATCATTTATTCAACCGATTCGTTCAAAAAGCTGATTCATTCAACAAGTAAACACCACTGATCAGAGACGCAAAACAGTGCTGTGATCTTTGTTTGGAACAATTTTTCGTTGGCAAAATTGAGCAAAAACAAGTAATATTATGTCTAAAATGTAGGCTAAATCACTTATTGCTAACTTTACTGAGCTTGTATAAAATGATTATTAAATTTGTTATGCTGATATCTGCAGAAAAACGGTACTCTTTGTGTGGCATAGATTAAGGTTACTATATTAAATTATATAAATATAAAAAGCATACAGAAGCATTTTTGCTATCTGCAATTTAGAATACCTTGAATTTGGAGTTTTAATAGACTAATAAATCACGTGCGTGCACTCTGTGTGTGTGTGTGTGTGTGTGCGATTTGGTGATATACTCGATAATGTCAGATCGCACATGATTACAACAACACTTACCATATTATCGTAGATGTATATCGCAGACCCCAGATTCGACTTGAGTGGAAAATGAAATCACCTGCGGTTGCGCGCACATGAGCAAAAGGTGTTTTTAAGAGTCTAACTTGCAGACGCCAGACCACTGATTCGTCAAACCTGCTTTCCTGCAGTCCGTGTTCTTCTGACTTTTGACTATTTTGTAGTAAGTAACGAATATGCTTCGGGGAAATGTATCGGAGTAAAAGTATACATTTTAATTAGGAAATGTAGCGGAGTAAAAGTAAAAGTTGTCTGAAATATAAAAACTCAAGTAAAGTACAGATACTCCCAAAAAATACTTAAGTACTGTAACAAAGTATTATTACTTTGTTACATTACACCACTGGCTGGATGCAAAATGATTAGTTTATAATGGGTTTTATTGGTTTTGTCTAGTTGCGCCGGGACACGGCATCACAGTATGGTAAAGGGTGTAACATTTTCGTCACACGCTTGAGGTATTCGGCCAATCACAACGCACTAGATAGCTGGCAAATCAGAGCACACCTCGCTTTTCAGAACGATGAGCTTTGTAAAAATCTATGTTTCAGAAAGGCGGGGCGTAGAGGAGAAACAATAATGTACAGTATGTGGAAAATAATGTGTTTTTGAACCTTAAACCTCATAAACGTATTTCATTACACCAAATACACCAAATAATGTTTTTTTTTTAGCGACGTCATATGACCCCTTTAAAGTTTGAAGAAGGTTAGGGTTTTCACAGCCAGTTTACAAGCTACAGAGATTCAAAAGACTTCAAAAGTTGGCTAGGATAGGGCTGAGAATAAACTGTTCTAACGAGCAAAATCTAGACTTGAACAACAAAAATTAAGGTAATCATGTACAGCGATAAAAAAAAAGTTAAATAAAAAAGCAGACTGTTATATTATAGTCAAATGTCTTTCTTTGTGGAGGATTTTTATTTAAATCGGCCACTTATCATACTAGTGTGGAGATGGGGGGGAAAAACGAAATGAAACTGCAGAACTGGTCGGACTGGTCATCTGTGAATGAAAGAGAAGGAAACGTAACGATTAGCCTGCAGTACTAGTTGGATGTAAGAGAAAAAAGGGCGTACAGAGGGAAAATTGTTGTTTTACTCTTGGTCTTTTTGTTGTTTTATGCTTATTCTGTGATATTCCTGGCAGAGGTGAGTTTAATTATTGTACTCATCTGAATAGCATATTCATGCATTCGTTTGTGTAGTGCTAAAATTTGTAACAAGCCTTTGCTATTTTGATATATTTGTCAACAATGGCGTGCACAGACCTCACTTGGGCAAAGGCGAAATCGCGGCGGGGGTCTGTCTGGGAGTCTCCCTGAGGTGAAATCGCGTTCGGATCCACGGGACACTTCAATATGACCGAAAGGGCACTATACTATAAGCGATTTAAGACAAATGTACGCCATTGTTCGTCAAATAATTATCAGACGAGCTCATTGTGAGACAAAATATTAAACTACAAGTTAATAATCGAGACGGCGGGATGTTTTGCATTTCAACGTTGCGACCTACTTAGAGAGCTAATAACAGTTTGACGAGGCTGGTAGACTAGCTAGACTTGTCTAAACCATTTAAGGCCAGCAAAGACGCTTAAGCAGGTTTTTTTTCAACAAGAATGTAAAAGAAATATCTAAGGTATGGAAATAGCATGTGACTAAGACCATTTATAATAATAATAATCAAATAATTTTATTCAATAGGCCTATATTTTTAAAAATGTGTCATTATGGTTGTAAATAAAAAAATTTGAATGTGACACACAGACCTCACTTGGGCAAAGGCGAAATCGCGGCGGGGGTCTGTCTGGGAGTCTCCCTGAGGTGAAATCGCGTTCGGATCCACGGGACACTTCAATATGACCGAAAGGGCACTATACTATAAGCGATTTAAGACAAATGTACGCCATTGTTCGTCAAATAATTATCAGACGAGCTCATTGTAAGACAAAATATTAAACTACAAGTTAATAATCGAGACGGCGGGATGTTTTGCATTTCAACGTTGCGACCTACTTAGAGAGCTAATAACAGTTTGACGAGGCTGGTAGACTAGCTAGACTTGTCTAAACCATTTAAGGCCAGCAAAGACGCTTAAGCAGGTTTTTTTTCAACAAGAATGTAAAAGAAATATCTAAGGTATGGAAATAGCATGTGACTAAGACCATTTATAATAATAATAATCAAATAATTTTATTCAATAGGCCTATATTTTTAAAAATGTGTCATTATGGTTGTAAATAAAAAAATTTGAATGTGACATTATGACTGCAAAATAATTGTTTTCACCTCGGTTTTCTGTTTGTATTTTCCTTTAGGAACCAAACACTTACTTTCATCATAGGCTATACATGCATGTACTTCACTTTGGCTGAAAAAAACCCTAAAAAACTTACTGATATAAGAATTTTTTAATAGGAAATTTGAGAAGAAAACCCATTAATTAACATTAATAAGCTGATTAAAAAAATTATTTTGGACATATACATAGCTACAATGGAGAGGAAGTCCCTGATCCTGTGTTTCATAATATTGGTGATCTTGGGCTTGGTGGGATATATACACTTTAAAAGGGAATTGGTGAGCAAACTAACAAATGAAGTAGAGTTCTCAGAGGCAGAGGGGAGAGAAAAAGATCTGGATATAAATAATTACAGTTTAACAGTTGATTACACACAGAAGGAAATTGACAATGTAGACAAGGATGTCAAGGAACTTCAGGATGAAGTCGGGAAGTTGAACACTGCTAAGGAGGAAAAGGACAAAGAAGTTAAAGCTTGCAAGGATTCAGTGGTGAGTGAAAAAAAATTGCAAAATTGTACATGACATATGACAGTATGATATAGTGTTGTGAAGTATTTTCATATTGTTTGATATGGGGTGTGCAAAGCAATGGAACTCAAATTTAAAGCAGGTTTAACAAGAACTGCTGAACTGGCAGTAACCACGCAAGTATAGCCAACATTACTGTCAGCCAATTCAAAAGAATAGGCCTAACTAAGTCATAGATCGCAAACAGTCTTGTATATATATTCATTTGTTTGGTTGTTTTGTTTTGGTATCTGCTTTAGCTAATGCTCAAGAAAGTAGCATGCTAAGACCAGAGGGGGTGTTTTATGTAACAAGTGCTGCAGTTTAGCTCTGTTCTCATTTCTTAAAATCTGCCTCTGTATTGTGTTTCAAAGGCAGAGTTGAGTAATGAAGTTGCAGCCGTGGAGAAGGAGAAGAGTGACATCGAGGGTATGTTTATATGTTTAGCAAGGACCCCCCAAATATGATTTAAACTGAAAATTAAGGCAATTAAATATTTTTTATATATAGAAACATACTCATACTGTGTGAGTAAATACAGTGGTGTGAAAAAGTGTTGGCCCCCTTCCTGATTTCTTATTTGTTTGCATTAAATTTGTTTGATGATCTGAAACATTAAAGTGTGACAAACATGCAAAAAAAAAAAGAAATCAGGAAGGGGGTCAACACTTTTTCACACCACTGTATATATGCCTACAGTTCTCATATGTTTACATACCCCTTGCAGAATATGCAAAATGTTAGTAATTTTAACAAATTAAGAGGGATCTTGAAAATTACTTTAATTTAGTACTGTCCTGAATAAGCTATTTCACACAACAGATGTTTACATATACTCCACATGACAAAATAATAACCGATGAACCATTCATAAGTTTACATACCCTTGAATCTTAATACTGTGTGTCGTTACCTGGATGATCCACAACTGTTTTGTGATAGTTAGCATTGTGTTGCCGCCTTGAACATCAGTACATTTTAAACTGAAGTATACTTTGAGCTCAGGTTGCAAAAAAATACCCATAAAAAGGAGGCACACATATACCAACAAAGAAAAGAGATGCTTATAGATAACCTCTCTTGATCTTTTGAGGTAATTTTGGTGGTGAAAAGACTAAATGGAGTGGAGAAATGAATGGTCTTAAACAGAAGCTCCAGAACCAAAGTCCAGTCTGTGCCTTTGTGAATACCACTGCAGAAATCCTCAAGAACGAGTCTACCATAAAGTGAGTTTTTGAAGAATTTCTTCCTCCTTCCTACAGATATGAATGCATTCACGATATGAATACTAATCACTGAGATAAGTAAATTAATCTTGATCTTAGAGTTTGAATTCATCTTAAAAGCTGTCTTTTCTTTCTTTATTACAGGGATCTGTGCCCTCAAATTCAAATCACACTTCAAGTTAAATTGTGAAAGAAAACAGCAGTCTGAATTCAAGACAGCGTTCTATAACAGGAATTCTAAATTAAATAGATTTCTGAGATTAAATAGATGACCTAATTGAAAAAGTCTTTTCTCAAGGGAAAGTGTTGTGTTATTTAGACTTGTTAGCAGCTTTAGACTGGTTAGACAGCTTTAAAATGATGGATTTATACTGAACCATCTGCATCTCTCCAGTAGCCCTTCTGATGTAACCATAAAATTGTTTTATAAAGTTATTGATTCCCTATTATAAATCGGTTGTTATATTGTTGGTAAACTGTAAACTGCTTCTGTTAAAAGCATCTGCTAAATGTGTATGTTAATGTGTGGAGAATCTCCACAGAAAACTGAAGACTACTTTTTTGGGGTCAGTTTTATTGTGGGTCTTAAAAACATTAGATTTACATATAAAATGAAAGCATGTATACATTTTGATTAAACATGATAGTTGCATCAGTATCAATTTTGTTAGTTAGGATCTTCATAATTGCTTTGGGATATAGATTGTGCGGGAAAAATGCTCAGTGGATGCCATGATAGTCTTTATACTGTTTTATACTTTTTATTACAACATGTTGCTATATTGTAGCCTACTATGGTATTACTAAAAGAAAAAAAAAAGATCTGTTTCTTAAGAATTCTTCTTCTGCACTTATTACTTATTCCCTATCCAAAATCCCTATCTGTGTAAAGTATAACATTATAAATGATTTATATAATGGAAAACAACTCGGTATAAAAACAGCAAAAATATTTCTAAATATTCTCTTTAGTTTGATTCTGATGCACTATGAACTCAAAACACATAGAGAAAAATCTAAAGAGTTACAACTTGGTAACCGAATATTTTTGGTGTGCGTGTGCTTTGGCTCAAGGTCAAATTGCTGCATCATGTTTCATGCCAAAGGGTGTTGGAGAAAGTCTTTTAAAGGGGTCCTATTATGCTCTTTTACAAAGTCTTTGTTTTGGGGGTGTACTAGAACATGCTCTCATGCTTGGTGGTTCGAAAAACACATTACTTTTCACATAATTGACATTATTAAAATACCTTTCTCCCCATCCTGGCACAAACGGCTCAATTAGTTCCGGCTTTGATGAAGGTCCACCTTCCGAAAAACAAAATGTGTTGTGATTGGTTAGCTGTCCCAGTGTGTTGTGATTGGTGAACAGCTTAGACGGTGTTTCAGTACTGCCCCGCCCCTTGCTCCGTCTTTCAACAAAAGCTTTTTGGCGAATCCGGCACTGTACTCCCTCGTGTTGTGGAAGCTGTCCTCAGTAAAATGCGCAGCACACAATAGCAAATTGGGGTTATAATGCTCAGGAACAGAAATAAAAAATAAATTGCAACCACTGTTTCTTACACGCTTTCGGAAGCCCAAACAAAGACGTTTGGGCACGGAGGTGAAAAAAAACAGCGTTTTGAACCTGAAAAATCAACAAACAGAACAATAATGCAATGTTTTCCCTTGAATGATTTTCTTCATCTCTGTCAGGAGGTTTTCTGTGTTATTTTTGATGTTCATTCCAGCTTTATCCAGTAGCTCCTGGATCAGGTCTCTGGAGTAGGGCTGTTGGAAGGTCTTATATTTACGCTTCCAACTTTCAATTTCAGCTATTAAAACAGACATTTTAGAACATTTGTGAGCTTTCATGTTTGGCTTTTCTGCATATGGTTATAAAATTCTTAATCTTGACTATATTCATTTATACATTAAATAACACCAACAACAACAATAATAATTACTATTATTATTATGAAAAATTAAACTATCCCTAATCAGAAGTTGGAAATTACCTCCACAATTCACGACATTGAAAAGAGGAAAATGAATTACTGTCGGTTTATTTTGGCCTTTAAACACATAAAAGTCATTTGGAGCAGATTTCTCCTCTTCTGACATTTAAGGGATTTCAGGGAAGTCAATGTGCAGTTCTTTGCATGTATGCTTTTGTCAGTAAATGTGAATTAAAATAGTATATTAGAGTATGTATGCGTGGAAGGAGGGGATATTATTAGTAATTATGCACTATGCAGATTAATAAGAAAAACAGTATGTAGTTGTTCTATCTTGAATGGGTCATTCTCACTGAAATCGAGCGAGACAATGAGGTCAATGTGTCTCTTTCCTCAGCAATGGTAAAAAAAGGTGAGTTGTTGGCGATCCCAGCATCAATATATCGCCTCTTTTCCTATTTACAGATTAAGGAAACCTCCAATTCTTTTCCATTAATTACAAAATATGAAATTTGTAGGCAATACAAATCTCCAAGAGATGAAACTTCCACTCTAAACCTTAAATGTACTAGTACAGCCAGTGACCATTTAGTGATGCCAGTACTGCAAATGTCACTTAACTCAATGTGCACTCAAATTTTAAATTATATTTTGCTCACCTGTCATGTTGTAAAGAAAGTTGTATGTTGTCCCCCAGATCCACAGAGTAAGTAACTTTAAGCATTTAACAATGACAGTCCATATCCCATTGCCTAAATTAAGAGAATGATTTCCGTGAGTTACAAAATGTAACGGGTCCCTTTCTTGTTATCATCAGCATATAAAATATCTAATAAAGTTGGCCTTTTTTACTCTCTTGATCACAATATCAATTAGAGAAACAAATTACAGGTATATACATTACAAATAAAGTGAGTTTTGCATTAAACACTAGGCTCATAAAAAAGAAAACTCACATGTCTGACTCGCACAAGCACTTACACACCACTTTAATTGTTGTAAAAGTCTTTAACTATAGTATGTTTCCATCCACCATTTTTTATGCGTATCTAGGATATTGCATTTAATATAATTTAATTTAATTTTCATGTCATTAAAAAAAAAAAGCTGGATGGAAATAGCAAGATCCACATATAATCTACATAACAGTGTTTGTTATTGCATGTGTCATCCGCATGCTCGGAGGCACAAGTCATTTATCATTTCATTTACAATAACTGCTTTGGGTGAGAGTGATCTAATGTTTAGGAGCCCAAACTTTAAAATTTTTTTTTGTTTTTGTTCATTTATTTACATTTTTTTCTGGTTTAATCATGATCAGATTTTTTCTAGATCCTGCATTAAATTTATATTTTGACCTCACTATTCGGGGAACAGACACAGTCTTTATAGTTTGTACAGCGCAAGTACTTCTATCATTTAAGCGGGTAGAACAAAAGTCATCAGGGCAGTTATTTGATTATATAAGGAAAAAGAGCTGCAGTAGTTTCCCCGGGTGTAGCAACTTCCACTTTTATTTTTGATAATGTTACGGTCCTGTCAGAATAGTGATTTTGTTCTTTTTGAACACATGAGATGTAAAAAAAAAATATGAATGTGATATTCCAATTTTTCATATACATTAAATTCACAACTTTGAATGGAAACATAACAGTGGTGCATGCTTTAGCCAACACTATTTATGAAAGTATCATAAAACTCAAAATGAACATATGTTTGATTAAACGTAATAGTTCCTCCAGTAGTTTTTCAAGACTAGCAAGACCACTACTACACAGACCTGCAGAAAAAAATCAATAAACAAAAACAGACAACTGAACGGGAGGTGAACTAAAAACTAAATAAATCATCTTACCTTGCAGGAACAGCATGTCCATCTCAGGCTGGTCTTTTATTTTAACTCCTTGGTCAAACTGACTTCCGAAACTGGAAGTATCTACAAAGGCCCCAGTGATGGAGTTGCCAGTCTCATGTGGCGTGATCTCAACAAACGTATCAATGACGGAACACTGTAAGTCTCAGACAGTGAAAACATATAGCTCACAAACACACTGACATTACCTGCTTTTAGGCCATGAACATTGCTTTGCATATTAATCACAGTGTAGATGGGATAAGGACCTTGTGTGCTCTGTTTGTTCCTCAGATCAGAGAAAGTTTGCTCATCTATCTATAGACAAACTTAAAATCAGTTCAAATATAATGTAGGTATATATGTGTTTTTGGTCAGTAAGTTTAAAATAATATATACTTTTATTCAGCATGGACTCCTTACATTGATCAAAAGTAACAGTACAAACTTTTAAATAGTTGCAAGTTCTGATACGAAGTATATTTCAAATCATTGTTACTCTTTTGAACATTATACTAATCAAATAATCCTAAGAAAGAATCATAGTTTCCACAAAAACTTTAAGGAGAACATCCATTTTCAGCATTCCTGTAACAAATAGTAAGAAATGTTTCTTGAGCAGCAAATCAGCATATTAGAATGATTTCTGAAGAATCACGTGACACTGAAAACTGGAGTAATGGCTGTGTGAATGTGAAAATTCAGCTGTGCCATCTCAGAAATAAATGTAATTTTGAAATGTATTAAAACAGAACAAAGCCAACACTGATTTTAATGTAGGCTAATCTGGATTAAATGTAAATGAGAATCCACAGAACAGTACAATGTCAATACAGTGTTCCACTTATGCTAATATTTGACATGCTAACATACATTTTCACATCTAAAGCCCCTTTTTGACGGTGTGAGAAAATACTAAATGTGACATTATAAAAACAAAAAATCCCTAAAAACATTTCAACTCTCTACATAAACTCTTTCCTACCACACCATGCAGTCACTCTACTGTGCATCATGCCTAAAAGCAGCATTTAGCTGTGAACATAATTAATAACATTACATTATATTCATGCCTTAGGGCTTAAATTATGCAAACGAGCCTACTTGTTAATTAGTAGTATTTCTCTCCTCTTTTTCTCACGTCTTTTTCTCTGTAGTCTTTTTTGAGTTTTGAAATTTTGTCCTTGAAACTGACACCATGATCAACAAGTTTCTGTATGAAGTCATATTTCACTGCTTCCAGCTTGCTGGACCAATTAGGTTCTTTGTATAAAGATGCCATGCACCTTATGAAAATAAAAAAGGTTTAGCATTTGTTTATATTCAGCTGGTTCTGATGAGCTAAACGTCGATCCGTAGAGTCCAGCAAGATACAGCACGCAGTCCAACAGATCATCACAAGTGCGATGTTGGGCATCTCTTGCTGTAAAGAACGCAGTAAACACCACATACATCATACTACTATCGACTACTGTGTGTATATATTAGAGCTGTCAAACGATTAATCGCGATTAATAGAGCTGATTCTCTCCTGCTGGTCACATAGTTCTTCTCAGCCTCATTCAGTGAATGATCGATTCTCACTGTAACGCTGTAGAAAAGCAATCAAGGGCAGAAAGGACTGTTCACTAAAGGTTTCAAAATAACTCTGAATACATTGTGAATTGTCCCGCATGTGACGTGACACTGCATTATGTTAAAGTAGCAAAAATTTTCAATGGTAGGCTATCTAAATTATATGCAGGCTATTACCGTTCACTTTGATTTCCTTCAGACATCTGTAAAAATGACATTTTTATATGTTATGAATATTCAGGAATATTTAGTTTTGATTTGTTCTGAACTGTACAGTGGTTGTTTGCCAGCATTGCTAAATTACGTTTTTCTAGTCTCAAAGCATAAAATCTTCTAAATGCAACATTTTTATGAAAAGATATGCACAAACTGATTTTTCATTAAAAAAAAAGAATCTGTTTTGAAGGCACTTACATTTGCTGGCAGCAGTGGAAGTCTGCAAACCAAGCTAAACCTTATTGAGAGCAATGTGGGAACTAGGAAATATAAGATGTGGACCAAGCAGAGCAGGACTGACTGCTTAAAACATAACAATTTGGTTTTCAAGTCTGGCCAAGACTTGTTAGTACATCAGATATGTATCCAAAGTACAGTTTTTTGATACTGTGCAACAGAACAGAACATTACAATTTGTAACAGATTTTAACTTGATGTAGTTGTGCATGAAAGTCTTAATATTTTGAAAGGTAGTGTACTTCATTAAATTATTCTAAGTTCCAAAGCATTCATCACCCCTTTTTAGGTTCTATTTGAAGAACAAATACATTTTATTCTGCGCACTTGTCTAAAACTGTTATATGTTATGCTTATAATTTGCAGAAAAACTTTGTAGCAAGAGAGGTTAGTATGAATGTGTGTGTACAACAATACTGTGCAGCAGGTGTGTTTGCATTAGCAGTGCTGTAATGATTGAGACAAGACAGACAATGAAAGGCAATTGAACAAACACAATCTTGTCTTCCTAAACATCTCTTTACACTCGGTTTTCTGAAGCTCCTGAGCTAATGAGTTTCTCTGCATCTCACTGCCACAACAATACACATCCAGAAAGATTTCCATATTCACTAATGAATGACAAAAAAATACATTCAGTCAGACACACAAAGGTTGCAAAAGCGATCAATGACGTCAAATACTCTGCAGGCATGTTAGCATGTGTGTGCATGTGTATGGAACACACAGCAGCATGTTATCTGTGTGCATGCAGCCAATACCGTGTGTACAGATGCTGTTTAACACACACATGCAGACTCAGACAGTGACGTCAACCCTGATGATTAAACACAATCCGGTGAGTGACCTCTCCGATATCAAGTCAAATATCATCAGCATCTAAGAGTTATAATGTGACCTCTGACCTCTGAAAAGGCAATGTATGAGGTAAGCATAAACCAGAAACAGACACCTTTGTTACAATTATATAACCATTGAAAAAGCAATATCTAAAAGACATTTAACCAGTGCAATCTTGAAACAAGTCTTACATAGTACAAATATGCGTGGCTAAAGCCAACTTTTTTTTTTTTTTGCCAATTATGGTTATAAAAATACATATACCGGTAATATAATGTAATATTATATCATATAATAACAAGACTTACATCAGTACAAATATGCAATGTTGGCAGCTGTGGTTCTAAAATATATAATATGTTGCTAAAGCCAATTTATTAAATTTCTTGGCATTTACAGTTGTACATATAATATAATATAATATGAGTTACATTAATAAAAATATCCAATGTTTTGCAGTTCCTGAAGTCAATTTACAATTTTTTTCAATTATAGTTGTAAAAAGGCATATAATAATATAATAGAATACAATATAATAGAAAACGTAGTAATTTAGGTCATTTAATTTCACATATCTTATCAGCAGTAAAACATTCTGTGTGCACAGAAAGAAAGAAAAGAGAGAAAGAATAGAGTGAGGATAAACATAAATGACAGAGTGGGGGAGAGGTGAAGACAAGAGGAGAGAGATGCAGGTATATAAAGCTGCTGTGTGACAGAGCATCAGGGAGAACACATGAACACATTTCCAGACAGAGATCACCAGACGAGGACAGAGGACGGAAACCAGAAAAGAGGGAAAAGGGAAGAATCCTCAAAGGTAAGATACTGATTTGGCTTTCTTTTTATATTACATGATGCTAAAAGCATCAATGTGACGCTACAAGGATAATCAATTTTCAATAGGCATTTTTAAGAACACAGTATGTGAAATAATAATAAACTTTATTTGTATAGCACCTTTAATACACTCTCACAGAAGAAAAGTGCAAAAATTGTACTTTTAGGGGTGTAACAGCTTGTCACCGGGGCACTCGCCTCAAAGGGACACTTTTGTACCTTCTTTATCTCTATACAGGGTTCATAATAGTATCATAAAAGTACATATTACATATTACATAATACATTAAGGGTATTATTATTACTCTGAGGTACTAATATGCTCCCTTTAGGGGTAAAGAAGGTACAAAGATGTCCCTTTGTGGCTTCTGCCTCAGTGACAACCTGTTGTACCGGTACATTTTTTGCACTTTCTTTTCTGACAATGTACAAAGAATGCAGTTTACAATAATAAAAAAAGCATAACAATATTCTCCAAATACCTCACATGAAACTAAATAAAAGTAGGCTACTATAATCAATGTTTAAATATGAAACCCACTTAATGACAATAAAAGATTAAAGTTATTAGCTTTCTTTTAAATAACATCTGGCTTCCCTAATATCTAATGTATTCCAAACACACAGCTATATGCTACATTTGACACTAAATAATGCAAAACGTTAAAAAACGCACAAGAAAAAGACGAGAAATGATCAACCAGTGCAATCTTGAAACAAGTCTTACATAGTACAAATATGCGTGGCTAAAGCCAACTTTTTTTTTTTTTTGCCAATTATGGTTATAAAAATACATATACCGGTAATATAATGTAATATTATATCATATAATAACAAGACTTACATCAGTACAAATATGCAATGTTGGCAGCTGTGGTTCTAAAATATATAATATGTTGCTAAAGCCAATTTATTAAATTTCTTGGCATTTACAGTTGTACATATAATATAATATAATATGAGTTACATTAATAAAAATATCCAATGTTTTGCAGTTCCTGAAGTCAATTTACAATTTTTTTCAATTATAGTTGTAAAAAGGCATATAATAATATAATAGAATACAATATAATAGAAAACGTAGTAATTTAGGTCATTTAATTTCACATATCTTATCAGCAGTAAAACATTCTGTGTGCACAGAAAGAAAGAAAAGAGAGAAAGAATAGAGTGAGGATAAACATAAATGACAGAGTGGGGGAGAGGTGAAGACAAGAGGAGAGAGATGCAGGTATATAAAGCTGCTGTGTGACAGAGCATCAGGGAGAACACATGAACACATTTCCAGACAGAGATCACCAGACGAGGACAGAGGACGGAAACCAGAAAAGAGGGAAAAGGGAAGAATCCTCAAAGGTAAGATACTGATTTGGCTTTCTTTTTATATTACATGATGCTAAAAGCATCAATGTGACGCTACAAGGATAATCAATTTTCAATAGGCATTTTTAAGAACACAGTATGTGAAATAATAATAAACTTTATTTGTATAGCACCTTTAATACACTCTCACAGAAGAAAAGTGCAAAAATTGTACTTTTAGGGGTGTAACAGCTTGTCACCGGTGCACTCGCCTCAAAGGGACACTTTTGTACCTTCTTTATCTCTATACAGGGTTCATAATAGTATCATAAAAGTACATATTACTACATTAAGGGTATTATTATTACTCTGAGGTACTAATATGCTCCCTTTAGGGGTAAAGAAGGTACAAAGATGTCCCTTTGTGGCTTCTGCCTCAGTGACAACCTGTTGTACCGGTACATTTTTTGCACTTTCTTTTCTGACAATGTACAAAGAATGCAGTTTACAATAATAAAAAAAGCATAACAATATTCTCCAAATACCTCACATGAAACTAAATAAAAGTAGGCTACTATAATCAATGTTTAAATATGAAACCCACTTAATGACAATAAAAGATTAAAGTTATTAGCTTTCTTTTAAATAACATCTGGCTTCCCTAATATCTAATGTATTCCAAACACACAGCTATATGCTACATTTGACACTAAATAATGCAAAACGTTAAAAAACGCACAAGAAAAAGACGAGAAATGATCAATAGGAATCAATTATAAAATAATTTTCTCACTTTGTTAAATGTTGTCTTGTAAACATTTTGTATGGACTAAACGATACTTTTATCCACCATGTAACAACAGTAATAATGTGACATAACATTATATATATATATGGGATAACAGGAACAAAGCCAAACTTTTTACATCTTTTTTTAATTAACGCCATGTAATCATCCATTTTTTTATACTGCATTTACTTCGATTAAATACGTTTTATTTTTAGAAGTATTAAAATCACTCCTAGTAGCAAACTTACAGTATCCTATCATCAGTGAAAACTGCTTATAATTATTTTGATGCATTTTTTAAAACAAAATATCACTAGTAGCTCACAGCAGCTGAATGCAATAATTCAAACAACTGAGAATAAATGTATAGATCTCATATACCCTCCATTTTTTCTTCTAGGCATGCAGACAAACGAGATGAACGTTTTACTAGCTGTGTTTTGCGTGTTTAGCATCCTCCAGCTCTGTCACGGAGTATCCAGCAGTGGAGAATGCTACTTCAACTCAAAAGGTAAACTGGACAATACAATACAGTATAGGTTGGGCTAAATATGATTTGTGACCTTAAGCGTTAATGATCACCGTTTCGCTGCAGCCAGCTGTGAACACAACGGCCGTGTATTTGACATCGGGGAGGCCTGGATAAACGACGAATGTTTCCAGTGTGTGTGTTTCGAGCCGTTTGGAGTGGGCTGCTGTGAACAGTGAGTTTCAGAGGCGCATACTGACATGACTGCAAGCACTCACTACATGCATGCAGCTCATTGTTCTTTACTGTCCTCTAGTGGAAAGCAGCCAGTCGATTACCCGTTCTGGTGCGAAGCCATTAGGAAACCAGATTCCTGCACAGTTGCTGTGGTGATGAAGGCCAACCATAAACTTCCCTGTCTGTTTGGGGGGAAGAACCGCCTTTGGAAATCAGAGAACGACCCACTCTTCTAGACTGCACTACTGAATTCACTCATGCAAAACACTCATTTAAATATACAGCTTATTCACTATGTTTCCCAATATACACACACACACTGATCAAAAGTTGGAGTCAGTAAGATATTTAACAGTTGTTTAAAGAAGTCTCCTATTTATTTAAAATAACGGTATTCTATTTTAATGCATTTAAAAAAGTAATTTATTCCTGTGGTGGCAAAGTAATATAATAGAATACAATATAATAGAAAACGTAGTAATTTAGGTCATTTAATTTCACATATCTTATCAGCAGTAAAACATTCTGTGTGCACAGAAAGAAAGAAAAGAGAGAAAGAATAGAGTGAGGATAAACATAAATGACAGAGTGGGGGAGAGGTGAAGACAAGAGGAGAGAGATGCAGGTATATAAAGCTGCTGTGTGACAGAGCATCAGGGAGAACACATGAACACATTTCCAGACAGAGATCACCAGACGAGGACAGAGGACGGAAACCAGAAAAGAGGGAAAAGGGAAGAATCCTCAAAGGTAAGATACTGATTTGGCTTTCTTTTTATATTACATGATGCTAAAAGCATCAATGTGACGCTACAAGGATAATCAATTTTCAATAGGCATTTTTAAGAACACAGTATGTGAAATAATAATAAACTTTATTTGTATAGCACCTTTAATACACTCTCACAGAAGAAAAGTGCAAAAATTGTACTTTTAGGGGTGTAACAGCTTGTCACCGGTGCACTCGCCTCAAAGGGACACTTTTGTACCTTCTTTATCTCTATACAGGGTTCATAATAGTATCATAAAAGTACATATTACTACATTAAGGGTATTATTATTACTCTGAGGTACTAATATGCTCCCTTTAGGGGTAAAGAAGGTACAAAGATGTCCCTTTGTGGCTTCTGCCTCAGTGACAACCTGTTGTACCGGTACATTTTTTGCACTTTCTTTTCTGACAATGTACAAAGAATGCAGTTTACAATAATAAAAAAAGCATAACAATATTCTCCAAATACCTCACATGAAACTAAATAAAAGTAGGCTACTATAATCAATGTTTAAATATGAAACCCACTTAATGACAATAAAAGATTAAAGTTATTAGCTTTCTTTTAAATAACATCTGGCTTCCCTAATATCTAATGTATTCCAAACACACAGCTATATGCTACATTTGACACTAAATAATGCAAAACGTTAAAAAACGCACAAGAAAAAGACGAGAAATGATCAATAGGAATCAGTTATAAAATAATTTTCTCACTTTGTTAAATGTTGTCTTGTAAACATTTTGTATGGACTAAACGATACTTTTATCCACCATGTAACAACAGTAATAATGTGACATAACATTATATATATATATGGGATAACAGGAACAAAGCCAAACTTTTTACATCTTTTTTTAATTAACGCCATGTAATCATCCATTTTTTTATACTGCATTTACTTCGATTAAATACGTTTTATTTTTAGAAGTATTAAAATCACTCCTAGTAGCAAACTTACAGTATCCTATCATCAGTGAAAACTGCTTATAATTATTTTGATGCATTTTTTAAAACAAAATATCACTAGTAGCTCACAGCAGCTGAATGCAATAATTCAAACAACTGAGAATAAATGTATAGATCTCATATACCCTCCATTTTTTCTTCTAGGCATGCAGACAAACGAGATGAACGTTTTACTAGCTGTGTTTTGCGTGTTTAGCATCCTCCAGCTCTGTCACGGAGTATCCAGCAGTGGAGAATGCTACTTCAACTCAAAAGGTAAACTGGACAATACAATACAGTATAGGTTGGGCTAAATATGATTTGTGACCTTAAGCGTTAATGATCACCGTTTCGCTGCAGCCAGCTGTGAACACAACGGCCGTGTATTTGACATCGGGGAGGCCTGGATAAACGACGAATGTTTCCAGTGTGTGTGTTTCGAGCCGTTTGGAGTGGGCTGCTGTGAACAGTGAGTTTCAGAGGCGCATACTGACATGACTGCAAGCACTCACTACATGCATGCAGCTCATTGTTCTTTACTGTCCTCTAGTGGAAAGCAGCCAGTCGATTACCCGTTCTGGTGCGAAGCCATTAGGAAACCAGATTCCTGCACAGTTGCTGTGGTGATGAAGGCCAACCATAAACTTCCCTGTCTGTTTGGGGGGAAGAACCGCCTTTGGAAATCAGAGAACGACCCACTCTTCTAGACTGCACTACTGAATTCACTCATGCAAAACACTCATTTAAATATACAGCTTATTCACTATGTTTCCCAATATACACACACACACTGATCAAAAGTTGGGGTCAGTAAGATATTTAACAGTTGTTTAAAGAAGTCTCCTATTTATTTAAAATAACGGTATTCTATTTTAAAGTAATTACAGAGATCACCAGACGAGGACAGAGGACGGAAACCAGAAAAGAGGGAAAAGGGAAGAATCCTCAAAGGTAAGATACTGATTTGGCTTTCTTTTTATATTACATGATGCTAAAAGCATCAATGTGACGCTACAAGGATAATCAATTTTCAATAGGCATTTTTAAGAACACAGTATGTGAAATAATAATAAACTTTATTTGTATAGCACCTTTAATACACTCTCACAGAAGAAAAGTGCAAAAATTGTACTTTTAGGGGTGTAACAGCTTGTCACCGGTGCACTCGCCTCAAAGGGACACTTTTGTACCTTCTTTATCTCTATACAGGGTTCATAATAGTATCATAAAAGTACATATTACTACATTAAGGGTATTATTATTACTCTGAGGTACTAATATGCTCCCTTTAGGGGTAAAGAAGGTACAAAGATGTCCCTTTGTGGCTTCTGCCTCAGTGACAACCTGTTGTACCGGTACATTTTTTGCACTTTCTTTTCTGACAATGTACAAAGAATGCAGTTTACAATAATAAAAAAAGCATAACAATATTCTCCAAATACCTCACATGAAACTAAATAAAAGTAGGCTACTATAATCAATGTTTAAATATGAAACCCACTTAATGACAATAAAAGATTAAAGTTATTAGCTTTCTTTTAAATAACATCTGGCTTCCCTAATATCTAATGTATTCCAAACACACAGCTATATGCTACATTTGACACTAAATAATGCAAAACGTTAAAAAACGCACAAGAAAAAGACGAGAAATGATCAATAGGAATCAGTTATAAAATAATTTTCTCACTTTGTTAAATGTTGTCTTGTAAACATTTTGTATGGACTAAACGATACTTTTATCCACCATGTAACAACAGTAATAATGTGACATAACATTATATATATATATGGGATAACAGGAACAAAGCCAAACTTTTTACATCTTTTTTTAATTAACGCCATGTAATCATCCATTTTTTTATACTGCATTTACTTCGATTAAATACGTTTTATTTTTAGAAGTATTAAAATCACTCCTAGTAGCAAACTTACAGTATCCTATCATCAGTGAAAACTGCTTATAATTATTTTGATGCATTTTTTAAAACAAAATATCACTAGTAGCTCACAGCAGCTGAATGCAATAATTCAAACAACTGAGAATAAATGTATAGATCTCATATACCCTCCATTTTTTCTTCTAGGCATGCAGACAAACGAGATGAACGTTTTACTAGCTGTGTTTTGCGTGTTTAGCATCCTCCAGCTCTGTCACGGAGTATCCAGCAGTGGAGAATGCTACTTCAACTCAAAAGGTAAACTGGACAATACAATACAGTATAGGTTGGGCTAAATATGATTTGTGACCTTAAGCGTTAATGATCACCGTTTCGCTGCAGCCAGCTGTGAACACAACGGCCGTGTATTTGACATCGGGGAGGCCTGGATAAACGACGAATGTTTCCAGTGTGTGTGTTTCGAGCCGTTTGGAGTGGGCTGCTGTGAACAGTGAGTTTCAGAAGCGCATACTGACATGACTGCAAGCACTCACTACATGCATGCAGCTCATTGTTCTTTACTGTCCTCTAGTGGAAAGCAGCCAGTCGATTACCCGTTCTGGTGCGAAGCCATTAGGAAACCAGATTCCTGCACAGTTGCTGTGGTGATGAAGGCCAACCATAAACTTCCCTGTCTGTTTGGGGGGAAGAACCGCCTTTGGAAATCAGAGAACGACCCACTCTTCTAGACTGCACTACTGAATTCACTCATGCAAAACACTCATTTAAATATACAGCTTATTCACTATGTTTCCCAATATACACACACACACTGATCAAAAGTTGGGGTCAGTAAGATATTTAACAGTTGTTTAAAGAAGTCTCCTATTTATTTAAAATAACGGTATTCTATTTTAAAGTAATTTATTCCTGTGGTGGCAAAGCAGCCATTACTCAAGTCTTCAGTGTCACATGACCATTCTAATATATATTTGGCTAAAGTAACATATCTCATTATCAAGGTTTAAAATAGTTGTGCTGCTTAATATATTCGCAGAGGATTTTTAGGATTATTCGATGATTAAACAAATCTTACAAACATTAGTGCACACACACACATTGTTTGCATATTATTTAAAACGATGAAACTACTGAATCCAAGTACAGTAGGGTCTTAAGTATCGAATCCTAAAAATTTCGGAATTTTTTAAAATGTTAACAAAATTCTAAAATGTAAATGTTTGCTTAAATGTAAATGCCCCGTATGTATTATGACTAAAAGCTGAAACTTGCATTTTCCCCATGACGAATAAACAGTACTGATGTCCATCTCGAAACGGTGATATTTTTGTCTCTAAACAAATATCAGTTACTGTTTGAGAAAGCATTTCTCAGTCTTTGTTTCTAGAAACCACACTACAGATAATTGCAATATAAAATGGAAATAACCATCTGCATATGCAAGGAAACCAGAAGAGACCCAGATCCTGAGAAACACAGGGGTTCAGTGACAGTAAAAATCATGGTCTTTATTTAAAAAAGAGCTAAAGTAACATATCTCATTATCAAGGTTTAAAATAGTTGTGCTGCTTAATATATTCGCAGAGGATTTTTAGGATTATTCGATGATTAAACAAATCTTACAAACATTAGTGCACACACACACATTGTTTGCATATTATTTAAAACGATGAAACTACTGAATCCAAGTACAGTAGGGTCTTAAGTATCGAATCCTAAAAATTTCGGAATTTTTAAAAATGTTAACAAAATTCTAAAATGTAAATGTTTGCTTAAATGTAAATGCCCCGTATGTATTATGACTAAAAGCTGAAACTTGCATTTTCCCCATGACGAATAAACAGTACTGATGTCCATCTCGAAACTGTGATATTTTTGTCTCTAAACAAATATCAGTTACTGTTTGAGAAAGCATTTCTCAGTCTTTGTTTCTAGAAACCACACTACAGATAATTGCAATATAAAATGGAAATAACCATCTGCATATGCAAGGAAACCAGAAGAGACCCAGATCCTGAGAAACACAGGGGTTCAGTGACAGTAAAAATCATGGTCTTTATTTAAAAAAGAATTTAGGTATCGTTACACAAGATACAGACAATAAAGTGATTACACATCATTGTGGACTTTTTCCAGTTAAAACCATGTGTTCACCCCTTTTAATCTTTATACTATTAAGTGTTACATTTCGCTCCCATTTACTGTGTTCATAATACATATTTAGATCGGCACGGCTTTTGGACCTTTTGAATCTGGCAGTGCCACTGCTTTGAACTCACGGTAAAAAAAAAAAAATTAATCTTCAACCTTTCTTCCCTGGGTAGAATATGGTTCTTTAAAGCAAATAAAACAAACAAAAACAAAACCTGAAGAAACCATGACTTGGCCTACTCTGCTCAAAATATGTCCACTATAAGCCCATAACAGTGCAGGATATCAAATAGTGGTTTGAAAAAGTAAAGTTTTGTGTTAAAATGCAGGGGGATTAACCCAAACAAAGAACGCATATATTACTCAAAACTCCAAAATGGAAGCAAATGCTTTTTCATAAAAAACAAAACAAAGGTCCTCACGGCATGGTTGTGCATACTGTTACAGACCACATGATGTGGTTTTGGTCCCAAAATCTGTGACGCCGACAAACAGTCAGCAGAAACTTGTGCAGGACGAAGAGTGTGAAGAGGTAAGAGGAGAGCAGTGGATCAGGCACCAACAAGACCAGCAAAAAACATCCTGTGTCACATGATCAACAGGGGGAAAATGGATCTAAAGCCAAGGTGTGACTGCCAAGAAGGCTTTTATGGCACAAAATGTTGCATAAATCAGCCTCCGGTAAAATGAAAAATAATTATTGAGAGTTTTGGCTGATATGTGGAAAAATCTTGCCACAATCGTAAAGCTCTGGTCAAGGACCAAAACAACAAAAAGCTACCCTAGGGTTAGCATATAAAATTTGACACTTTAGGAATACCATAGTAGATTGTTCCTGAAATCACTTGGGATTTTCTGAGGAGATGAGCAGTGAAGCTTAATAAGTGCTCCAGAAAGATTAAAGTACTTTTGAAACATCGAGAGGCACCACATTTTTGCTAGTTGGCTTGGTGAGCCTGTCCTCCAGCAGAAGAAAAAAAAAGAAAAACAGAAGAATCAGATGTGCAGAGACAAAGAAACCAAATGAGATGAGGGTGTAAGGAAGGGAAGAGGCGGCTTTTTTCCTGCTCCAGGTCTTCCTTAGAAACTATTGAGCTCGCTCAGGGTCTGGTCCAGAGTGGTATGGATCTTGATGTTCTCCTCTTTAGCATCTCTCAGTTTCTCTGGGGGAAAAAAAATCCCCCGAAGGACAGCAACAAATTAAAAACTGCAAAATCAAATTGTAATTTAACACTGTATGTGGTTTATTAGACAAGTTAAGACTTCATTGGTTCTTTGAAGAACCATCATAGACGGTTTTCTAAGCAACCATATTAGGTTGTAAACTCCTTTTTGAAAATTATAGAGCATTTTGAGACCATAACTGGATACATTCAGATACAATGTTAAGCTACCACTACAAATCCTCTGTATCAGCATTATATTTGCATAACAGTTCAGCTTTAATAAATACTACTTGTGAAACTACTAAAATTTACGGTGATAGATACTGTAGATAACATTAATCTCAAATATATTGGTTTTGTATCCCACAGTGTTAAAATTGCGCAACACTGGCATGTCAATGCTTTGCTTTCACCACAGCACTGGGGTTAATATAACTAAACTATAAACCAATTTTCAGAGAACTTGCAGCTGAACTAGAGCCTTTTAATTTTGCTCTCTGGCATCAGGCCGTCTATTGAGACCTCAGAGAAACAAGGACTTGTTTTTCAGTAACTTGCAACAAGGCCACTGGGTGTTTTTTTTGTGAATAGCTAAAATATTCCTTTAAAATGTATTCATTTCATACCTTGGTAAAACAATCACATTGCTGTTGTTTGAATGATCTAAATAACTTCTCACAAGTGCTGACAGCCGTTCAGCCATTTTGCCAGCCAGCCAGCTTCCATTGCAAAAAGGAAATTGTCCTTTTTGGAAAAGCAAAACAGATCTGAATGGGCAGCAAGAATCAATGTTTCTAGCCTAAAGAAAAGGCCAGCTGCCTGCCCCCTACCATCTAGGCCTATAATCTATAACAACCACTACATCTGCACGACTACATCTGCTTTTCTAGCCCCCTTCTGTTTGGTCCAGCCAGTCAAATGAAAGGGAATATCGGATAGTTAACTCCGTTATTAAAATAAATAGCACCACTAGAACTCTAAAAAAAGGGCATTGTCGAACTTCAACATCTCTTTATGGATTTTTACCTAATACTCCCATTGCAAAATTAGCAGATTGTATTTAAAGGGATAGTTCACCCAAAAATGAAAATTCTGTCATTAATTACTCACCCTCATGTCGTTCCAAACCTGTAAGACCTTCGTTCATCTTCGGAACACAAATTAAGATATTTTTGATGAATTCCGAGAGCTCTCTGACCCTCCATAGACAGCAAGGATCCCAACACGATCAAGGCTCAGAAACATAGCAAGGACATCGTTAAAAATCCACATGACATCAGTGGTTCAACCATAATTTTAGGACGCTACAAGAATACTTTGTGCACAAATAAAACAAAAATAACGACTTTATAGTCGTCTCCTCTGCGTCACCCTGTAGTAGGGCTGTGCGATTAATCGAAATCGTCATAAAATCGCGATTTGAGCATGCGCGATTTCTAAATCGTTTTACAGCACGATTTTCCGCGCCCCGACCTCCCACAGTATGCTATCCGAACCCATCAGAATGCAGCACGCCTCAATGGAGCACGAGAACAGAACAAACTGGGTGGGCATACAAACGTAACGCCAGGTTCACACACTCCCCGTCTGTGGTGCGTATTTTGTCCGCGCCCATGTTAACGGATCAGAGCGTTCACACTGCACGCGATTGCGGTCCGGCAGTGCGCTCCAGGAGTGGTGCGTCTGCAGCAGTCATGCTGCGATCGTTTCCGCACGGAGTCTATTTCTGCTGTGCTGCATGCGCTGAATTAAAGTGACAGCGCATTATTCGCGGTAAAAATGAACATGGATTGACACAGAAATTTAGTAATTACACCATAAATGTATATAATTAAAGTCTACTGTTTCACAGTCAAAACATGGCTTTTTGACTAGATTTAAAACAAGGAAAAGTGCACTTTTAGATAAACAACGCAATAATAGATGGCACTCGTGGTGGTAGTTAAAGTCATATTTACTGAGTTTAAACGTGAATATGTCTATGAAATATTGTATTACTGTACTGTGATAAAAGAGAATCACAATGCTGAAAGAGCATTTTCAGAAACAACGTTTGGATTTGAAATCAAAATAATGAATAAATGTGTTTGTGGTAAACAGCCACGGATCAGGAGCAGACTGCAAACGCGTCCTGTGCGAAAGCAAAATGAGTCTGTGCTGCTTCTGCACCGCATACACATACTGTATGCACACTGCAGATGGAGTACGTGAGAACTTGGCACAACAAATCTAGTTCAACATCTGAGGCAATGCCACAAAGAGCTCTATGACCAATGCATGGCAAAACAAATCCCTGGACACGGGATTTTTTCTTCTCCTGCCATATGTCTGTTCTAGAGACATGTTACAGCTTCTTGATAAAGCTCTAATTGGTTTTCTTTTGAAATAGGTTTCAAATTCACACAATGCATTTATGACTGTAAAGCATGTCTGTGTGTCAAAATCGAAATAGCAAAATTGATCAAAGAAATCGCGATTAGTATTTTTTTTGTCCATATCGCACAGCCCTACCCTCTAGCATAATTTTAGAGAGTATCCACTGAATATAAAAAACGTATGTACGCGGATACGTTGTTTACATTCAGATCAAAGCGTAAACAATGTAAACAACATATCCGCGTACAGTGCTGCTGACACAGAACAGTATATGTTGTTTACGTATGTGACACTTTCCAAAAGGGCGCTATAGGGTGATGCGGAGGAGACGAATTGTTGAATAAAGTCGTTATTTTTGTTTTCTTTGCGCACAAAAAGCATTTTTGTAGCTTCATAAAATTATGGTTGAACCACTGATGTCACGTGGATTATTTTAACGATGTCCTTGCTACATTTCCGAGCCTTGATCGTGTTAGGATCCTCGCTGTCTATGGGAGGGTCAGAGAGCTCTCAGAATTCATCAAAAATATTTATTTGTGTTCGAAGATGAACGAAGGTCTTACAGGTTTGGAACAACATGAGGGTAAGTAATTAATGACAGAATTTTCATTTTTGGGTGAACTATCCCTTTAACACTAGTTTGTGTAAAGTCTCATTAGGTCTTAATGCATTAAAACCTATTACAAGGGGAAAAAAAAGAAGAAAAAAAAATAAAAATATCGCATAAAGTGTTAAATATTACAAATATTAAGCATAACTGATTTAAGAAGTTCCTCCAGTTGGCTTAAATATGTTGTGCATTTGTACACAAACTTAACGTTAAAAGTACATCTCTTTTTGCAATTTTTTTTTATTTCAGACCTTCATGGCCTTATGCACCAGTGATAATCTTACCCATAGCTCAAACTCCTGATTATTAATCACAATTAAGAGAATTTATCCAAGCTTTCAGCTTTCAACCACAAGATATTATTCGTGTGCAATCTAAAACTGGTAAATGCTTGATTGCCCAACACCAGCCCATTGTAAGAAAGAGAGACAAGCAGACATTCAAAAGAGCGCAGAGCTTTTTTTCCCCTCCCTTCAATAAACATGGGCACAACACGGCATGAAAAATACAGCAAAGGTCACAAGAGAGAGCAAAACCAGTGACAAACAAACACCACAAGTCTCTGAATACAGTCAGATCCAGATAAGAGGAAGATGTTGGGGCAGATAATGAATACCTAAAGAACAGAAATTCAAAAGAAAGCAGAAACAGAACAGGGCTTAAATAGAGAAACTGAAACTACAGAAAAACACATGAAAACGGAAGAGTACACAGGAGATCAGAGAAGTAGTAAGCAACAAATATGGACAGTCAGAGAAGACGAAGAAGAATTTCTTGAAGTCACAGTCAGCTGCAGAACAGTCCAGAAACTCTTTATCTGTAAATAGACACCAACGGTGAACACCTCATGACAATATTTCTACATTTCAGAATAAGGAAAGCTGCAAACCGAACATGCAAGTGTTACGAACAAATGTAAATTCTTACATCAATAATAGCCAAAGCTCTTAAAAACCTCTCAAAACACCAATTTGTGGTTAAAAATCCTTAGTATTATTAACATGAGCCTTAAAAAGGGACATATAGTGTAAAACAGTTGTTCAGGTCTACAATCCAAAACGCCCATTTATAGAAAGCAAGCCATAAAATGGGCCATTCATAACACTGCATGGTTACGAGGTCAGAATTATTCGCAAATTAACATATGACCACCCACATTTGCATATCAACACTATTCAGTATTCAGAAACATGGTAGGAGTCGGTATTGCTTCTCTTAAAGGCACAGCAAATCAGTCTGTTTAATGGAGGATAGAAAAATGACCCCTTCATCTGTAGTTAAATATGAAACCACTTAAAACTGTTAGCATATTAGTTACTTGACATGTGCGCATGAGTTAGAATCACACTAAAGTTATTGCCCAAGTCATGACATCATTCACGCAAACTCAAAGCAAAAGAAACTTGAAGCGATGGCTCCTGTCAACTATTAACTCCTTGCGGCTGAGCTTTATACGGTATAGTAAAAGTATACTATCTGAGATTATGAAGCTCAAGGTTAGGTTACCAATTCAGTCACGAGACTCAAACTCCGCCATTGCAGCAAAACTCAGCTGACCTAGCAAAAGCAAACCGTAAGTAGCAGAGCTTCACACACATGCACAAGCCTATATTTACATAGAGGTCATGTCGTTGAGGGCATGATCCAGCTCCTCACTAATGGCCTTATACTTGAGTTTCTGAGCATAAAGCTCATCTGTTCACACACGGAAAGAAAGAAGTCAGACGAGGGAGAGAGTATGAAGGGACAAAAAAGGAAATAGGAAAAAACAGCAAATAAAGATTATGAATGTCAAAGCAGACAGGAAGAGGACAGGGAGATAACGCTATGAATAGAGTACAACTAGTGTAAAATATTTAAATTAAAAAAGGATCATATGGAATCCTAATGGAAGGAAAGTGTTAAAGAGAATGACAATCATACCTTCCAAATCATCAATGGTTTTCTCCAGTTTCGCCACAGACCTCTCGGCAAACTCAGCACGGGTCTCAGCCTAGCAGAGAAATACATGTGCGATCACACTATAATGAGGAAAAATCTGCATAATAAATAAAAATAAAACAGAAAACCTACTGAAAATTGATAAGAAACATGAAAAACCATTTATTAAAACAAAACAAAAAAGTAATTAGGTTAACTATAATATTTATAGTTAGCCTAATTATTCAAAAATTTTAGGAAATGTTACATTTCATAAATGGAGAAGAGTGTCTCAAATGGGTGCAACATAACCAACAGTTATAGGGCAGGATACCAGTTTGTTAAACAATGGCAGAGAGAATTTTGAAAATAAATTTTTGCTATTCTAAAGCTAGAGTAAAATTTAAAAAGACAATACCTATTTTGTTAAAAAAAACAAAAAAAAAACATATGGTCAAATACCTAGGTCAAATAAACCTGGCATTGGATATTTCAAATATTGTTGGCTGCTTGACTTGCTTTTGTTCCTCTTTGCTTTGGATAAAAACATCTGCTAACGGCGTAAATGTAACAGATGTTTTCAATCAATCAAAGTGACTTAAAAATGAGGAAGCCCTAGTAACTCATTTCTCCATTTACTGATACAGGATTATGGGATTATTGTGTGTGCACTGCACGTGGACATCTGTGCTGGTGCTGATGGAAAGGTTTCAACTAGTTTGACCAGTCACTGAACCGAATAAACCAGTTATGAGGACAAATGTAGTAAATAACTATAGACATTTAGTAAACAAGTTAACATTAACTTTGGCAGCCCTAATAGAAATTAAACCTCCATGTGAAATTCTCACCTCCTTCAGTTTATCAGTGAGGATCTTGATTTCTTCCTCATACTTGTCTTCTTTCTGGGAATACTGTAGGGAAAAGAGGAGAATAAGTTGGGGTGGGGTCTTCTGAGAATCTTACAACTCGGCATGCACACACATACCCTGTGAGTTTTGCGTTTGGCACCCTTCAAATAGACAACCGATTTCTTGACACTTTAACACGGACATTTCTACAACAGCTCTTAAGGCGAAAAGTAACACAGCTGTCTATATTTGAACATTACGAGGCATGTTTTTCCCCCTTTTTTAATCCAAATTTCTATGCAGGCTGGCTGAGTCCTGGCCTGCTGCTGTTGTGCAAGGCTTGTGACACGATGGCTGAGATTGCCACTGTGTGCTGCCAGAGCTCTAAACAGATCAGGACATGTGTGCAGGAATGCAGCTGCAACATCAACAAAACACCAGGTACGATAGAAAGGGAAAAACAGCCAGATTTCAAGGTGGAGAGACTCGCATAGTGTGTGTGTGTGTGTATATATATATATATATATATATATATATATA
>NW_015506188.1:196045-230612 GCF_001515645.1 Sinocyclocheilus grahami | reverse complement strand
ATATATACACACACACATATATACATATATATACACACACACATACATACAAGAAATTATAATCCTTTATATATTATATATATATATAATTTTTATTAAAATGAATGCTATGGCTGATACCCTATAAATGCCTGATATTTCATATACATACTATTTAGTAAATTTTACACAATACAAGCAATTATAAGAAGTATTAATCAAGCATTATAACATTGTAAAGTATAAAAAAAATTATACAGTATAAAAAAAATTACTAAAAATGTACTTTGAAATCTCCTATTGGAATAGTTGACTTTCTATAGGCTGTGGACTTTAATAGTTTAACCAACACCATTACTTATGCAAACCATAATGTGCAACAAACAACAGATTTGATTAGGGAAATAAATGAGATCCAATAATAGGATTCCATCTAAAATTCTACTGTACTGTAACACATGCTGCAGAATCACATGCAAATCAATAGCCGCTTCTCTGTCATAAGTTGATCTCATGCAACACAGCATTCATTAGCGTCACTTCTGCTTTATTAGTCTAAAGGCATCCGAGACCGGTTGCGCTTGATTCTGTAAGAAACCAAAATGGTGACACTTCATTCATTTCATTATGCAACAGTGCTTCAGGAATCTCATCTAATGGTGATATGGATATGGAAAATGAGACTGTATCCCTTCGGCCAATTACAGCTTTTTCTTGATGTAATGGTCTACCGCTGTAATCTGGTCCGACATATGTGGCCTTTTGCTTCAGATGATGATATACAGCCATACACCAGGCAAAAGGGCATTTGTAAATGAGGGCGTTCGTGTTATGCTCACATGACCAGTTAGATCACTGGTTTGGTAATTAGGAAGCCTATATTTGATTGCCTGGAAGGCAATTTGACAGGCACATTTGTGGGGATTGAATCAGAGTCCCTTTGAGGGTTATAAAAAAAGGGATGAACACTGCAACCAGTCAGAGATCGTGCAGAAGGAAACACACACACACTCCCTACCTTCTCAGCCTGGGCCTCCAAACTCTTAAGATTGTTGGTGACATTTTTCAGCTCCTCCTCCAGCTCAGCGCATTTGCTATATACAGAGCAGCCGTTTTGATTTTGAAGGAAGCAGAAAAGAAAGGGGCACAGGGCAAAGGGAAGACATGAAGACAAGCCAGCAGCAGTGGCAGAGTAATAGAGATGATGTTAAATACATGAACAGCAGAAGAGAGGCCTTAAATGATTGTCTGTGAGGGAAAGTTCACTTAAAAATAATACTGTTGTTTACTTGACCTCATGCCATTTAAAACTAATATCACTTTCTTTCTTCTGAAAACACAAAAATATGATTTTTGCAGCGCTGCTTGCACATACAATGTGCAAGATTTAGGAGCTCTAAAAATGACCAAAAAAAAAAAAATTAAGTATTAGAAGAAAACTAATACTTTTACTATGCAAAGACATTAACTTGACCAAAACACTTATTTTCTTACACTACAATAAGTTTACAACATTAATTTGATTAAATAAATGCATCCTTGGTGGAATTTTTTTTTTAATGTGGACTTTCAGCAAATAATTTAAATGCTGTTCCTCAATGGCTAAACACAAAAATATGATTTTTGCAGCGCTGCTTGCACATACAATGTGCAAGATTTAGGAGCTCTAAAAATGACCAAAAAAAAAAAAATTAAGTATTAGAAGAAAACTAATACTTTTACTATGCAAAGACATTAACTTGACCAAAACACTTATTTTCTTACACTACAATAAGTTTACAACATTAATTTGATTAAATAAATGCATCCTTGGTGGAATTTTTTTTTTTAATGTGGACTTTCAGCAAATAATTTAAATGCTGTTCCTCAATGGCTTGTGTGTGTGTGTGTGTGTGTGTATGTATATTTTGATTCAAAGAATATAGTGCACATTGCATTAACGACTTTTGTTGTACAGCCCACATCATCATTCACCATCATTATATGAAAAACAGGAAAATCTGTAAACTATCTACTGAGTTTCACAGAAGAATCCTAAGCTTTTCAAACAACATGAGTAAATAATTTCAATTTTTGGAGATATTATTCGTTTAAAGTGTGTTAAAGTAGTGCATTTGTGTTGTCTTCCTCTGCCAAAAGTGCTTGGTTTTGGACCTACTGCACGTTTAAATGCTACTGTGTGGTGGTGTGAGCAGAGTTTAAGGGTCAAGGAAGTAAAACTACTGTGATTGTAAAACTGAAAGCTGTCATGAGCTGTTCTGGGCAGTTTGTTTTAGAACATGAACAAATACGCTTTGGCTTTAGGCAGATGAGACTTAAAAACGCACAGCGACTGAAGCGTGTTGCATGAACACGCACATCATGCCACTATCAAGTAAACAACTCATGCGGTTTACGCAAGAATGATATCTGGAAGTGGATGGTTAGATGAGTGGAAGGAAGGTGGAAAGATGAAGGGATAGGGTGGAAAGATGAACCAGGTAAAACAGTAGAAGCACAAGATTAAAAACGACCAGTGCTGGAGGGAGGAGTCCTGGTTTTATACTCTTCTTGTTCCTTTCTAGTTCACTAGCTCACTTTCACTCAAGTATTCAAAATCCAGTTCCAGCTAGAAAGCAACATTCTCCCAATTGCCTGTACATCCCACGTCTCCAACAAACACATAAGTGGCCACAAAGTCCGACATTTAAACACAGAATTTTGCAACTAGCATATATACCTTCTCATCTGAGGCATGCAGAGACTTCAGTGTCTGGTCAAGAGCTCTCAGCTCCTCCTCCATCTGCTTGACATGGCTGTTAGTTTGAGTGGGGAGGGGAAGGTATGTCAGGTCAAAGGTCACACATGCCCAAACACAAATGAGAAGAGAGGGGGACATATGAATTTAAGATGGAGTCAAGCCAGTGAATTCACTCACTCAAACACACACGCACACACACACACACTCTCACACAAAGAAGGATTATGGATATGATAGAGCATTCCTATTGTCATGCAAAATGAGGCATTTTCTCACGCTGAGAGAACAATGAATTTGAGTTTTAAAATGGACACTAAGAAAAAATATGAGCTAAAGGTCAGTATGTGTGGTATGTACTTAGAATAAATGTGATTATGTATATTTTGATTTTGAATCTGAAATTAACCTCTCAGCAAGCTCTGCTCTCTCCTCTGTACGCTCCAACTCTCCCTCAACAATCACCAGCTTACGTGCCACCTGTAACACACGTCAATACTTCATTGTCATAATTTTGTCATAATGATTACTTAGAAAACATATTTATGCAATATTAAATCTAACTTTGAGGAATATGGTGTAGTTAAATGAGCTATTAAAGAGGTTTATGTTAATTGTAATAAAGCTGAAATCAATGAAAGTATAATTATTAGATGAAAAAATATTAAAAATAGAAATTTTGCCTTGGCAACTGAAGTAAAGTTTAGGTTAAAGTACTAATGACTAAACCAGAAAAAAAATAATCACAAAATTAAAATAGAATTAAATAAAAACCCTAATAAAAATAATACGCAAATAAAAAATACAAACAATTTTTTTAAAGGAAACTACTACTACAAAAAAAAATCTAATTCAAATATGAATAAATAGCATATAATAACGCTGGTTAAATTACCTCCTCATATTTGCGGTCGGCCTCCTCAGCAATGTGCTTGGCCTCCTTGAGTTGGATCTCCTGGAGCTCCATCTTCTCCTCATCCTTCAGAGCCCTGTTCTCAATCACCTTCATCCCTCTATTCCATAGAGAGAGCGAATTAAACGGAAGTAGGGCAAGTTAGGGTGGGAAGAATGAAGATATAACATCACTCTGAATGCGTATGCCTGATTAGGCACACTTACCTCTCGCTCTCATCTGCGGCCTTCTCGGCTTCCTCCAGCTTCTGCAGAGCTGTGGCCAGTCTCTCCTGAGCACGATCCAACTCTTCCTCAACGAGCTGGATACGCCTGTTCAGAGAGGCCACCTCTGCCTCAGCCTACAAGGCAAACATGACAAAAACCACAGGAGATTAGTACAGATACACTATTCCACTGACCTTCAAGCGCCACACGGCGAGCGTGATGCGAGATAAGAAACAGGAAGATGGGGAAACACTGGGATAACCTGGAAGAACCAAGATGACTTGGCGACAAATGTGGAGTCAAAACTGGAAACTGGAACCAATGAGACAATGGAAAAATTTAATGTGGTGGAATCATCTGGGAGCTTCTGCTTAAGCAGAGCGGCACCACTATGTTTGCGATCACAATTATTTTGTGATGAGTGAGTGTACACAGTGACTAAAATTGTTTTAGCAAGGCGGCACTATTAACAATGCTCTGACTAAGGATAGGGATTATTCAAATAATTGTTCCAAACTATTTCAGCATGGAACATGTGGCCCTCTTTGAGTTATGGACATGAATGATGCCTCAAAAGATGTTGCTTACTGAAGAAAGGTGTCCTATGCCTTTCTAATGTAAGAGAGAGAGAGAGAAAAAAAAGTCCAAGTCACCAACGCCCCGCCAGCAAGTCAAACTCTGAGCGAGTGGAAGTAACGCGAGGATCAGATGTTTCACGCGCTGGTCTCTTTGATTGGACCGATGCTTTCTTGAATTTTCTTAGATACAAATAATAGTGTTTGTGAAAAGAAAAACAGGAACGAGATATATTCTCTCGGCCAGGAGCTTTTGAAAGTTGAATTTAACGCGAGCAAAGCCGTGTTCAAGCAGGCGTTCGGTTTCTCATTCGAATTAATGAATGCGTTTTTAATGTCATGAAGTCTTTCTTCCCTCCCCTTGCTTTCTCTTCACCCAGTTTGGTCAGTTGCCTGAACTCTTCCTTTTTTTTCGGCTCACTTCCGGATACCCCACCCAGTCTCCAACGGTTTAAGGGCTGAGAAATGTGGTGTTAACTGATCCTGGATCAGCGGCAGCGCCGAGTCGAGTCCCAGCGGAACTGGTTCAGGGTTGATCTCCGGTCAGCAGGGGTTTAGTGCGGTCTGCGTGATTCTTACGGAAGAGCCTCCCTGGTTTTACACGTGACCTGACCAGGTAGATGACGTACAGCTAATAAAGCATTGGCATTCCAGGCCACTCCTTAAAATCCAGGAATGAGCTCGTAGTCGTAGATCAATGGGAAACTTTTTAGACTATTGTGATCATTAGGATGTTAGGAATTTTGAGAAGGAAGTTGAGTTCATATTTTTTTGATATATTAGTAAATTAGTATCTTTAGCTGGTATCTCATATTTTGGAATGACCTTATCATGATTTGCTTATTCATTGTAGCTCAGTTGTTCTCAGTAGGGGTTGGGCCTACTAGGGTGACAACTTTAAATTGTTTAAAGGGGTCCTATTATGCTTTTTCACTTTTTGAATTTTAGTCAGTGTGTATATGTTTGGGCATAAAAAAAGATCTAGAAAGTTACGAATCGCAAAGTCCACTCCGAAGGGAGATATTTAGTTTTCAAGAACTACAACGAACGGCTCGTTTGGACTACTGCGTTTGTTTCCGGGCTTTGTGATATCACAAAGCGGCTCATTAGAATATCATTACAAAGAATTCCTGCCTTCAGAAATTCGAATGGTTGGGGGGTGGGGCGAGGTTGAGGTTAGAACGCTTGGTTGAGTGAGTGCATCAGACGAGACGATGAAGAAGAAGAGCTGCTGTGCTGTCAGCGTTTCGGCATGTCTAGAACAATTCTTATAAGTATAACACGACGTAGCTGGGCGCCGCGGACAGACGCCGAACGGTGCCGCCGGTGTGCCTGCACTCATAGAAAATAAAGTCTTTGAATTTTAAAGACGTGGCGCGATGCTGCGCTTCTCGTCCGGTGTGCAACCGCCTGAAACACGTTTTTTTTCACCTCCGTGCCCAAGCGTCTTTGTTTGGGCTTTCGAAAAGGGATGATGTTAGGAAACAGTGGTTGCCATTTATTTTTTAACTCTGTTCCTGAGCATTATAACCCCAATTTGCTATTGTGTGCTGCGCATTTGACTGAGGACAGCTTCCACAACACGAGGGAGTACAGTGCCGGATTCGCCCAAAAGCTTTTGTTGAAAGACGGAGCAAGGGGGCGTGGCAGTACTGAAACACCGTCTAAGCTGTTCGCCAATCACAACGCACTGGGACAGCTAACCAATCACAACACATTTTGTTTTTCGGAAGGTGGACCTTCATCAAAGCCGGAACTAATAGAGCCGTTTGTGCCAGGCTGGGGAGAAAGGTATTTTAATAAAAAAAATTGTGAAACATAATGCATTTTTCGAACCACCAAGCATGAGAACATGTTCTAGTACACCCCCAAAACAAAATCAAGACTTTGTGAAAAAGCATAATAGGACCCCTTTAAAATAAGTTGTCTTAAAATGCTTTATCACTTTAAAAAATATACATTTAAAATGATAAAAAGTCGTACACTTTATTTATATAGCGATTTATTCAGTACAGAGCTTTATTTATTAAAAAGGGAAGTTAGAGAATGAGTGATGCCAAATTCAAATACAAGACAAATCAAAATTTAGCTGTAAAGTATCTCTAAAAGACAACAATGTTGTTATTCAGCTTGAGTCAGCTCAATGTTGATTCAGTCCAGTTCAATATCAGTTGATGTTACAAAATTTGTCAATTACTAACAAATTTGATTCAGTTGTAAAGCAACTAGACAATAGTGGCATCATTCAACTCAGTTCAGTCCAAGTTTTGTTCATGTCCAATAGTGTCTGCGCAGTCAAATCAATGATATTACTGGATATTATATGTCTTTAAACCCCAACTAAGCAAGCCAAAAGGGTTAATGTTAACACAATCAATGCAAATTAATTAAGCAAATTAATGTTAACTCAATCAGTTAGTATCTACAGTATATCATTATGTAATTATTCATTATTACATCTTTGGTGCTTTTCTGACAACTAAAATTATGTGTTTTGGTCTTATGTGTCATTTGTAATACTTGAGCTGGATGTTGACATCACTGAATTCAATGATGAACTGTCTTTAACTGAAAAATGAGTGTTTACTATTGTCACTTTGCATTATTGACACTATTTTCCTAATTAATGCTGTTCAGTTGCTTTGACACAATCTGTATTGTTAAAAGCGCTATATAAATAAAGGTGACTTGACTTGACTTGACTTCAGAATCAGCATCCACTGAATTATGTCTGGCATATTTAGGCTGTAAACTAGAACAAGGAGTGTTACAAATCCTTTACTAGTCATTACGTGTATTGTCGGAGTCACAGTAAGTTCCTGTGCTCTTGAGCAAACAAACCCTGATTCAGAGAAATTACAAAACCACAGTCATATATTTTCATGTGTCAATATGTCTGACAGAAGGCCGCATTGGAGTGATAGCACAAGCGTGGACATTGATAAATCTGTTGTTGGCTTGCCTGTAATAGAAACAGACCAAATGCTTTGACTTATATTTAATTTTTTAACCAAATTATTATCATCCTTATTATTATTACAACATTGATGATTACATGTAATATCAGTTATTACATTTAAATACTTTCATTTTATAGTATATGTTATGTTTGTATTGTTGTAGTCTAATGATTATTTACTTTTTGTGTAAAAGAAGTAGAGATAAATCAATAATCACAATTTCTTCTGCATATATAAACAAAAATAACCAGTATTGGTAGTAAAAATATTGGCAGATTTGTAGTATTTGGGTCTGCCATAGTTATTATCTATAGATTATTTGTGTTGTGTTATGTTGAACTGTGTTGAGTTACGTTTTTTTTAATAACCTTTGAGGAATACCTATGAAATTGAGAGATTTGAATAATGTGTAACTGTATCTTTCTGTTAATTCAAATAGTCTAACATTGTGATTTCGATTTAAGACTATTGAAAGATTCCATTATAGAATTTACCCACTGGATTACATGAGGTCATTAAAAAGAATCCAGTGAACAAGCTGAAGTCACAGGCCTGGGCAAAACTGAACAAGACTATAGTAATGCTGCCTGCCTGTCTGTGCAATCTTTCTGGTATCTGTACGCTGTGTCCTGAACACTGTTTAAAGTATGCCCTAGGCTATGGTTTTATATCTTGATTTTGTAGTTCTTACTTGAAAGACTTTTAATATTGACAGACCCTAAAGGTTTAGCCTCAGATCAGTGTTAAAGGTAAAGGAATGTTGACTGATCCTGAATCATTCTGCTGTAGAAAAGCAGCAAAATCAAGTTGCATCATCATTTCCTGTTTCACCCTTCCTTCCTGTCTCCCTTCACTAGTGTGGAACATGTTCCAGAGACTCCATAACTTGGGACAAGGCACTTTTTATCATATGTTGCCACCATCTCACCAGATGATGGCGCCAGATGATCTAGATTGACACAGCATGTACCCCCACTCATATGATCATATACAATTTTTCAGTATGATTGATAATATTCTGCTTGTCTTTCATTTTCTATATATAAACGGAGGGGAGAAAATGTTTAAAAGTTTGGGGTCAGGAGATTTTTTTTGTCTCTTATGCTCAACAAGGTAAACAGTAAAACAGTAATATTGTGAAATATTTTTGCAATTTAAAATATATGTTTTCTACTTTGAATATATGTTAAATGTAATTTATTCCTGTGATGGCAAAACAGAATTTTCAGCATCAGTCTTCTGTGTCACATGATCCTTCAGAAATCATTCTAATATGCTGATTTTCTCAAGAAACTTTTCTTATTAATGTTAAAAACAGTTGGCTAGTATGTTATGAAACTAATGTGTGGCAATTTTTTTGTTGTTGTTTAAGATTGAATCTACTGTGATAAGAAATGAAGTACAAGTGACATAACTGAGCAGAGGTTTTTTGTGTTTTTGTCTGGGCTGATAGAAAAACTGAGACTTATGTCTCTAATGGCCTGCTGACACTATAGGTTATAGGTGACGAGGCTCAAGGTTTGACATTCTGACCTCAAGACACACTCACATAAACACATGCTCACTTACATCAACATGTTAAGACCCACTCATCCACCCGCAGCAGCTGTACACATATTTCCTTAAGCATTTGGAAGGCCCAAGGAACTGTGGCAATGTTCTTAGTATTTCAGTTCTACATTTATGCACAAAGGTTGTATCTATCCTCAACCTCTCACATTTTCACCATGACTGCTCTAGACACTGTTAAGGCTGCTTGCTCAGAGCTCTATTTAAAGGATACACCCCCAGATTCAAACCGGATCACTGTGTCTGGTCGGCCTGTCTGTCAAGCTCACACTGCATGACGATGAGTGACTAGTTGAACTCCAAATTACCACTAAATCCAGCTGAGTTTATTGCAAAACTCTTTTTAACTGTGTGGGGTAGCAAGGTGTGATAGCTTGGTGGTAAAGTTTTTTGACTCAAGGTTTGGATGAAAATAGATTTCAAAGCGACAGCTGTAATGGAGGCAACCCACACTCACCCTTTGTTTGGAGCTACTGTTCTCATGCTGCTTGTCTGATTAGGGGTGGCCAGATTCAAAACAATAAATCCTCCTCGTATGACAATGTTATATTAACATTGTATGACATGAAATCTTTTTCTGCTCTCCCTCTCTCTGTGAGGTCAGAGATCATCTCCTAGCCTGTCAAGCTAGTGTTCAGCTGGTTTAGATGGTCAACAAGCTGGTTAAAAAGTGCCCAAAACCTTTCTAAAACCAGCCAATAGACCGATTTAAGTTTTTTTTTTCATGTACTATTATTTAATTCTAGATAGAACACGATACAATATCTCTGTACCTCTCTCTCTTTTACACACAGTCTTCAAAGCCTGTGGTATTCAGTCATCTTCTGAAGGCTGAATATTCTGACCACAGGTGTGCCTGCTATATCCGGAGCCCAGAACAAAGGGACAACGACAGGCAATAGACAGACGTACTCGGTGTAACAGAGTTGAGCGTGATGCCACAGTCTTAGTTTAGCAGTCAAAGAGGGAGTCAAGTTACACAATGGTTACACAAAGTTACAACAATGAATTGCCTTTTTCTTAATTGAAATGAATCAGTTCTTGAGATGGATATGTATGAAAGCATTAGCAAATTTTCCATGTTGATAAAAGCTAGTATTTTTCATAAACACTCCAGAAGAACAATACTAAAAATGCAAGACTCGCAAAGCTTTAAACCTCTACCAAGAGTCTGTTCATGCCTGGAGTGTTCTTTCTTATGTTCATTGTGTTCCTCTCACAAACACTGATTTACAGCCCTTGCTGCTAAATCAGCTGTCTCAAGGTAGTAATTTTCTCACTGAGGCCTGCAGGCAAGAGTATGCAGAATATCACCCACACGTTTTGTCACCTCGTGTGTGAGTTATGGATAAGTTGGGAACCAAGAACTTATTCTGATTCAGAATAAACAGGTTCTATTAAAAATAAAATAAAACAAAATTAAATTAAAATGACATTCAATTAACGGTTCCCCAAAGTAAATTTGTCTAATAGCACAAAATAGCACATTTTAAATCTAAAAGAGTTCACCTTTATTTAGTGTCACCAAAACATTGCTACTGAATTTACAGCGCAAAACAAACATGACTAGTTTAGCAATTTCCAAACAAATGACCATCATGAACCGATTATTTTTAGTGAATCAACAACATGGAGCACTTCCATTGTAGTCTGATTCTTGAACGAATGACTCTTATGAGTCGTTTTCTTTTTTAGTGAATCGACAACATGCAGCGCTACAAGTGTAGTGAACAAATGACTCTTACGAGCTGATTCTTTTTAGTGAATCGACAACATACAGAGCAGCAGTGTTGGGGAAAGTTACTTTTAAAAGTAATGCATTACAATATTGCGTTACTCCATAAAAAAAGTAACTAATTACTTAGTTACTTTTTATGGAAAGTAATGCGTTACGTTACTTTTGCGTTACTTTTTAAATCTGGACAGGGCTTGCTTGTTTGTTTTTAAAATAAAAAAGTTCTATTTTTGGCAAATATAAAAGCCTTTTCACACCAAAAGTGAAATGAATAAGCCTCAGGCTGAAGGGAAAGTAAATTTAAGTCCGTACAGTAGAATGCTGAAGAAGACATTTCAACACACTTCAGCAATAAAAAAAGACACACAAATGTTTGTCTAGAGTAATTTGTGCTTATTAGTATGGTTGAACTGGATCATCGAAGGTCAGAAGCAAAGACATTGGTTAATAAAATGGGATTAAATACATAAAGGATATTTGTGTTGTTTAACATTTAATTATTGCAGGTTTGCGTTATATTCTGAGTATATTCTGAGCATTTTTTAAATTCATTTTGAGGAATACTGAATCTGTTTTTTTATTTTGTGAGTGAGATTAATGAATGCATATTCATATTTATTTTAGAACTACAGTAGCATCTTCTGATTTCTCTCAACATGGGGACAGGAGAGCTGTCAGTCAATAAATTGGAAAAAAAGTAACTCAAATATTCTCTTGTAAATGAAAAAGTAATGCATTACTTTTCTAGTTACTTGAAAAAAAGTAATCTGATTACGTAACTCACGTTACTTGTAATGCGTTACCCCCAACACTGCAGAGCAGTGTGGTCTGATTCTGAACGAATTATTCTCCTGAACTGTTTTTGTAGTGAATGAACAACATATAGCGCAACCATCGTAGGCTATTAGCTATAGCTATTTGTTCTCAAACGAATGACTCTAATGTGTTGATTCTTTTTAGTAAATCAAGCACATACAGCCTAGCTAACTGTGAAACGTAAACCTGACTGGTCATATGGCATTGTGTAAACACATTATGTGCTTTGTCAGAAGTGAAATAAATGAAATATATTTTTTGATTGTTTGGTTTTTGTTTATATAGTGTTTTTAATATACTATAGGTTTAGGCCAATTATTGCACTCCATTTATGCTGCCTCTAAAAAGATTGTAAAAAATAGTGAAAAAAAACTGATATGAGATATTTTTGATGACAATATGAATACATTTATGTGAGGAAGTTAGTCTGGCTAGCTGACATCACAGTCAAAAAGAGGGGTGTCAGCTGTGGAGGAGTGAATGGAGAGAATGAGAGGAATGGAGGGGTGGGATCAACAAGAATCCCCGGATAAAGTTTAAAGTATTGCATTTGTGTTTGTGTGTGATTTGGTGCTTTTTGATCATCAATCACTCACATCTGCAGCTTTCTTCTCAGATATCTCCAGTTTCTCCTGGGCATCCTTCAGGGCCTCTGAGTATTTATCCAGCTCATCTTCAGTGCCCTTCAGTTTCTTCTGCATCTGAATCAGCTCATCCTCATGCTGGGAGAAAGAAAGAAAGGAAATATGAGAGTGGAGGAGATAGAAAGAGAGGGGGAAAGAAATATCGGTATGAAATCATCCACTAGTATACAACTTCACACATAGCCTCATGCCCCCATCACTTCTGCCTCAAGCTGGCACAAAGCAACACTTTTCAGTGTCTTTTTGCCCACCTTCTTGAGGTGACGAGCACAGATATGCAGCTTACCAAAGCTACAGCTTGTCTAAATGTGAATAAAAATACGCTCACAGGCAACCCAAAACTTTCACACATCCTCAGCCCTATCTGCAACTCCCTTCTCCATCTCTTGCTAAGACTGTGTTTATCCGCCCTGCATTCTTTCAGTGGCAGATCACAGGCTTGCAACTGCTACTAAGTGCTGGGCTCAGTATCTAAGACTTCACATATCAAGCCTTGGTGGTGGGTGCTTGTTTTCCAAGAAGGGTTTAAGACAGTTGTCTGCAATGACCAGGTGCATTATATTCTTATAGTCCAATCAAAAGCGAAAGTTCTGGCATAATTTAGCCCCCTCATGTATGACTTTCTTTCTTCTGTGGAACACAAAAGAAGATATTTTGAAGAATGTTGGTAACCAAGGAAGTCAATGGGACATTCAATATATCTTCTTTTGTTTCCCACAGAAGAACGAAGGTCATACAGTTTAATTTTTGGGTGGACTATGCCTTTAACAAATGTACACATTGTAAAATGACTTAGATCTTTGTCTCATATTCAGATCGGTTTTGGTCCAGAAGGAAAAAAGTGGGTCTGTGGTGCATTAAGCATTCAAACCACATCTTAAATGATTAAACATTTGGTCCCCCAAATTAAAAAGCTCTCTCTAAACATCAGCACTGAAATGAAGCATCTCCATCCTGTCCCATTTAGTCAATATACGTTTTAGTTGTCTCAACCTTTGACCTTTCCACCTCCGCCTCACCTGTTTGCTTCTGTCCTCTGCTGCTTTCCTGTCGGTCTCTGCTTGTTCGGCCTGGTCCAGAGCATTCTCCTTATCCAGCTTGAGCATCATCATCTTCTTCTTGACGGCTTCCATCTTGGCGTCTGTGAGTAGGGTCTTACGGTACCAGAAACAAAAAGTGGCAGTGCAGTAGATGAGGGCTAGTGGTTTAGGAACAGGAGCTGGTCAAGCGAGGAACGTGGACAGAGAAAGAGAGAGAGGGAGTAAAGTGGAGAGAGACCAAACTCAGCCAGGGATAGTGGGAAGGCATTTATATCTTGGGGCATCAGGCCCCGCCCAGTTTCTAATAAACCCCGCCCACTTACTCATTATAGCTCACCTAATACAGTCATGTTTGGGGTCTGATGTGGCCATGATGTAGTGATGTAATGTTGGTTCTCAGGACCTTATCATAATTAAAATTCAGTTGAACTATATTATAAACAGTATTTTAATGTCGTCAGCAACTATAAATTCACTCCAGACAGCTTTCACTTACATATTTAGTTTTTTCTTGCACACCTATTGTTTTCATCCTTCTCTTCTGTTAGATCATTCCTTTCTGAAAGAATGAACTAGAAGATATGACATGACAGAGACAAGAATGGACGTCAATGGACAGAGCTGTGGTTCGGCTATAATAAGACAAAGCCACTGTTTGTGACAGGCACAGGTGTGTGTGTGTGTTACATTACTCGTATCCCCAGCTGTGCTGTTCCCTTTATGGCGCGTCAGTCGCCACAATGATCGCTTTACAGCTTTTTTTCTAATGTGAGACACCGTTCTATCATTAACTTGCCTGACCACGTATAACAAGGCTTTGGGGAACCACACTTGTTGTGGTAAGATTGCCTTTGGAATGCAACAATCCCAAACACACCGTCATCTAGATGATTTATCTCTCTATATATTTATTCATAGAGCAAAATAGAGAAAAAAAAAACCACTGAAATAATTTGTATTTGTCAACTAAGCATGCATTTGGGAATGAACCTTAATATCAAAATCATAAATTCAGTCTTGTCTATATTTTTGACTAATGCATTTGGGAATGAACCTTAATATCAAAATCATAAATTCAGTCTTGTCTATATTTTTGCCTATGGTGTAAAATAGGTTACATTCTCCTCTAGCACAGATTTTCACATCATTCATCCATCTGCATTCTTTACTGGATTAACAATATCTGAATTTGAATTTGAAAGCACATTTTTCTAATAGTGATTAGTCATTCATGTGCGTCTTTAACTATAAGTTCCATTAAGCTCTTGCTGATGTAAAGGGACAATGATGGTGTCAGGTTCTGGGCAAGCAGACTGACTATTTTCAGTCGGGCAACTCATTGTTTAAGAACAAATAAAACAGATTTAGTTTTGTTGTATTTAGATTTACTTAATGTATTCAGAAAGGAAGAAGCTATATTTTGTACTATGCACAAATAGAACGTTTACATAAGTCAGTGCTTTATAAATCTATGATAAATAATGTACCATGCAATTCCTCCGGTAAAGGCATTTCACTGCAAGGTGAGGGAAGGCAATTGTTGCACTGTAATGCACAGCTAGTCAGTGTATCACTCTTTTTTATGTGCTCTGATTTGTTCGATAGATTTACTCATTCTTTCAACAGTTTAGGACAGTGAAGTGATGGATGAGGTATAGTACATGTGTGTCTGAATGCCAGCTATGCTGCCTGTGCCACCAAGCTAATAATACTCGTCCCTTGTCTGACATTGTTTTAGCTGCTAGCCAGAGACAAAGATCTGGATTCAGATGGATATGTAAATGCACATATGAATTTAAATATACACGTTTTATTATTAAAATAAGGATAGAAACATACAAAAATCGGTTTGTGTGTAGCTGTGGAAATATCAGAGCTCTTTGGAATACTCAATTCTGATTGGTCAATTGCAGCACAAACCCTGCCCCACAGCTGATCCCAAAGATTTTATACAAACACATTCTCATGGCAAATCAGAATTTATGTTTTGGCATATTGGTGTCGAATTTAAATAAATTTGTTTGATCTCATTCATAATTTTTTTTATACAATTTGCTTATGCCTCACTGACGGTTAGTATTAGGGGTGGAGCTTCAGGTCTAGTTTTTCTAAAAATCTTATGAATCAAATCGTACTGTACAAATTCGCCACCAATTATCACAACATAAAATAGTTTTCTGTATAGTGAGAATGACCATCGAGGACTTTGGTATTCAAGGGTCAATTCACCCAAACCTGTATGAGTTTCTTCTGTTGAATGTAAAAAGACATTTATTAAAAACTACAATGGAAGTGAATGGCTACCAGCAACTATTTGGTTAAAGAAATCTTAATTTGTGTTCATACAGATTTGGAACAACTTAAGGTTGAGTAAATGATGACTATTTTAATTTTTGGGTGAACCGCTCCTTTAATATTACTAATTTGATCACACTTTTCGCTTTGATTTACTCACACACAAACGACAGAGAATAAACCAATCCCGATGATGTTGTTGTATATCAACGCTTTTAATTCTTCAACAGTATTCTATATCCACTTCAGTATATCTGAAACACTGTATGAACACTTCAACAATGTTTCTGTCATTTATTTTCCATACAAACATTTTGATCTGTGACTTCGGTAAATCCTATGTTTCTTATAGTTACTTCAAAACATGAAGAACATCATCTTACAATAATTTCTAAGACATTGCTTCCTGAAATGTTGGACTAAAATAAAAGCATAATACATCTCAGCATTATTCAGCCAAGCGAATTTTGGCACAGTCAAGTAATTGCAAAAAACATTTTTAAGCAAAATTGAAACATAAGCAGAACTGTAGTAAGACACATCAAATGTTGTCGGTGTTACTGGCAGATTTTGGTGATCTGATCTATTTTAGTCAATAAATCTTATATTTACAAAACATTCCCCGTTAACACACACTGTGGGCTGAGGAACCATTTATAATATCATAATACTCAATCATAATAACCTTCCTGGGTTTATTAAGTTCTCTGCTATAGATGTAAATATATTTCTATATATTGCTTTAACTGCAATATAATTTCTTCATAAAAAATCCCTCAAGTCTCTGAAAATAGTTTTTTTCTGTTCTATAGCCAGTAGTTTTGGTCCCAGTCTATTATGTTGGTATATTTCAAGTTATGGCTTCTTTCTAACTGCTTCGACATGCTCGAAAGACAATTTAACTTTCCATTTAAAATAAAGGAAAATAAATAAATTTAAAATAAAGCACAAGAAAGAGACGTTTTTTTACAATGACCTCTCACAGACAAAAAAAACCAGAAGCTCTATTCTGGTTTTGCGTGCTCCAGCATGTGTAGAATTGGTACAAAGCATTGTGATGAGTTTTCACATACAGTACATCAATTTGACTGCTTTCTGCCGGTACCCTTGAGCTGGATCAATTATGTTTGGTTGATTTGGTTGATCTTAAGATTCTTAAAGAATCCCAAGACTGTTTCATGCTGCTATCAAGTGCAAAGTCCCATTATCTGCCTGACTCCATCTCCATCACGATGCTTTGGCATTTCCTTATTGGTCCGTGGATGTCAAAAGCCATATGATTGGATTCCAAGGAGAAGACATGTTGAATATTAACATGTCATAAACTGCCACACAGAAGCTGTAAGCAAAATTACTGGATACAACTAAATACTGTATGTATATAATGAAATGAATATTCATAAACTACTCAAGACCCTTCCCTGTTCAGAGGAAGACCTGCTCATATGGAGTCTATAGTCTGTTCCATCAGACAACAGGCCAGTCCTGGGTTGAGAATTGAAAAAACATTAGCAGTGTGAGGCCTCACGGTCCCGAGGGTCTGTAGCGGATTCACTCTCTTCAGGAATGTCCTGCAGATCTGTAGAAGATGAAGAGAAAAAACTATTACGTAAAAGAGTACTGAAAAATGAAACTGTATTTAGATATTACACACAGAAATGAGGCAGTTTTCAGTTCAGATGCTTTGGAATTTTACCAAATGATCTGGATGAAATAAATTGCTTCCTGATGATATAATTTATATCTAGAATGTGTACTGTAAATTTATTCAAGATTAACACTTGATAAGCCAAATGCAAGTTAAAATTGCCTTTGGAAAGTAAATTATTTGAATGGACAGACGGCCTGTAACCTTTAGGAACTGCAATCATGTCAGATCCTCAAAATAAGCAATGGGTATAAATTTATATAATTTTTTACCACACATGCCTACAAATAATAGACTAAACTGAAAAAAATCTACATTTATGTATAAAGAGGTTCTCCTGTCTGACAGAGTTTAGTGTGTGTTTGACAGTTTGTGTACCTTTGTGTATGTGTGGGTGAGTGTGGAAGGTTTAATATGATAATTCAATGTGTATGTGTGTTGTGCACATTGGTTGCATAATCGTGTGTAGGCTGCTGTTAGTGTTACAAAGGGCCAAAGTTTACAGCGTTCTAGGTGAAGCACATCTACGCAGACTGTCTGTTAAATATGTAATCGTTTCATATAAAAAAGGAACAAAATCAGAGCAACAAACTCCCTGGCAACCAGTTTCCTACATTGTGCTAATCTCTTGTATCTTTTCTTCCCCCTCATATAATAATTTCAATACTTAATGTATAATTATTAATGATTTATTTGATATGTAGCCATATAATAATATATATTATTATATTTACATTAATACATTATTATATTAATTTTAAATACATATATACATACATATTATTTGAATTATATATATATATATACACACATATACATATATATGAAATTGTATAAAAATATATAAAATAAGTATGTATATTCATATAATTATATGAATATGTTTTCATATCGGTTCTAATAATGTCCTTCTGTGTCATTCTACAGACCTCTGGGACTTTCTGAACGGGGAGACACCCTCGAATCCACCTCATCGTCCTCATCGTCATCAGATATCACATCCACTTCCACATCACTGCATTCCTGCAGGCCATCTGATTGGTCCATTGATTCCTGGCTAGCCAATGGGGTGTCAGTATAAGGGTCGGCATCGCTCTCTCTGCGAGTTGATGGGGCCTTGAAAAGAGAAAATTAGAAGCGAATGAGATTTGGGAGCTACAACATTGTAGCTCTTGCATACTTCAGTATGTGTCATGTGGTGTTTGACAATCTTTGCTTCTGGGTGCACAAATGAATTTAAATTCTGATTTAGATTAAAAGCTTGCTAAATACTGTAAAATGAACTCACCTGTGAGCCTGCACTTCCAGCTCCATCCCCTAGAGCGGTGCTAGTGGTCTTAAGATCCCTGAGCTGTTTCTCCAGCTGGGCTCTGGCTCTCTCGCTGTCCCTGAGTTTGCCCTCAGCTCCCCTGAGGCGTCCCAGCTCCTCCTGCAGCAGACTGTGCTGCCGTTGAAGCAGGGCCAGATCTCCCAGAGAGCCAACGTCACTTGCTCCATCCCGGGACAGGGAGCGCACCGTACGAACCCCTGCGGTGGCCGGGGAGACGGAGCTCTCTCGTCGGCAGAGCTCTAAGATGGAGTCCTGTCGTATCACCACACCCTAGGAGAGGATGAGTTTTTGGCCTCACTGACAATTCATTTCGGATCCCGTTTGGACGTCAGTGCTTAGAAGAATATCTGACAAATGTAATATTGCAATGCACACATACCTGCAGAGCGTGTAACTGAGCACTGAGATTCACCAGCCTCTGTGACACCTCCTGAAGACATTTTGATGCATATGAATAAAAATAATAATTTAAATATATAAATACACACACTAGTCCATATAAGCCTGGAAATTTGGGTGTCCTTGTAATATTTATAGGAGGCTAGTGATGCAGTAGTGGAGGGCAATATTTTTTTTTGCATTTAACTGGTAAAATTTAAAAACTAATTCATACTAATAATGGAATTACAGCTGATCATTTCACCTAATCTTGTGTTATGGACCATGGTTTGCATTGGTTTATAATTTAAAATAACTGTTTTCTATTTTAATGTATTTTAAAATATAATTTCTTTCTGTGATGGCAAAGCTGAATTTTTTAGCAGCCGTTACTCCAGTCTTCAGTGTCACATGATTTGTTGCTCAAGAAACAGTTATTATTAATAATAACAATGTTGAAAATAGTTGTGCAGCGCTGTTTAATTTTTGTTTTGCAAAAAAGGATATTCATGAATAGATTCAGGATTCATTGATGAATAGAGTTCAAAAGAACAGAATTTATTTGAAATAAAAAGCTTTTGTAACGTTTCAAACGTCTTTGATCAACTTAATGCATCCTTGCTGAATGAAAGTATTAATTTGATAATAATAATAAAGTTACTGATCCCAAACTTTTGAACTTCTAATTTGTCAGTAAATTAAAAGCAAAAGTTAAAGAGTTTTTCACATTGTCTTTATGTATTGCAAAATCCATATTCTAAGCATTTAATCGCAAGCTATTGTGTGTGTAAGTGTGCTTTGTTTTTATTAATTTGCTAGTCATTCTAGTCAGTTTAAAGAATTCTAAAGCGAAATGTTAAATAATCAGTTATCATTATCAGCCCAAATGTATGCGCTGATATACACTCGGCACATCCCTACACAGCACACATTAAGCCTAAATGTCGGTACCTCACTTGGTGTCTTGTCCTCCATTTGATTCCCATTACCATCCTGTAGAGAACAGGGAAGTTTTTGCATTATGCACACAATCAAAATTCAGAATCAGCAAATTAATTCAAAAAGCTTTCATTTGTCAGCACACGTTGAAAAGCACTGTCTTGCTATGTGTCGAAGAAAAGGGAGATGAAGCGCAGCTTTCAAGCACCAGTGGCGAGTCGTGATGGAGAGTTTTTGGTAGATTCAGGTTGCTATGGAAACCTGCTAGTTTCAGATGGGCTCGGAAAATGACTCATTTTTTTTCAGCATTACATAAAAACTCAGCAATAGCATCGAACCATCTTACTATGTGCTATGTTATGTTATGTGAATTAACTATGTTACTATGTGAATTATTACATTTTATGAAGCAGGCAATGCTGGATGTCAGAGAAGTGTGATAAACAACTCACTAACTTAGATAGTTTTGTGTACCTGAGCAGCTTGGTTCTCCTGAGAGCCATTGACTAATACCTCTTGTCCATCTAGAAGAATGGAGGAAGCACAATGGTTAGATAAAAAAGTATATTTGGCCAATCAGACACACTAAAAGCACATTCATTTACATACCGCGTGTTGTGTATTTGACACCTACTGATTACTAGCGCTCCAGTGTGGTTGTGATGGCCGTTGGAACTGCAGGGCAGAGGAACCTCAAAATTGGATCCTAATAACAGCTCTGTCAATCTGTCCACTGCAGAGAGCGAGAAAAAGTACATCATGACATTTTACAAGATATTATTGAAGATTTAGCTAAAATGGTCTGTGAACTTTCCAAAATAGGAAAAAAAAGAATATTAAACTTTTTTTTGTTTAAATAAAAAGAGACAGAGATATACTGGCAGCAAGTATGAATTTTATTATATTTTAATATCTTTATTATTTTATTTATATATTTTAAATTAATTTTAAGATATTTAATCTACACAAACTAAAAACAACTAATTTATTTATTCAGAGGATGGGTCAATATTTTATATATTTAAAACATTTTTAATTGCTACAATGCCAAAACCTCAATGCTTTTATACAGATATCTGAACATTTTTCAGACAATAATTTAAAATGTTAGAAATATATATTTTAATATTTCCAAGATATTTAAGATTTTTAATCTCTGTGAACTAAACATATATATCTAAAAATACTGTCTGAAATATATTTGAACATGCTTTTGTTTTCACTAATGAAATCTAGTGCTGGGCGGTATGACCAAAAATTTATATCACGGTATTTTTCAAAATTATACCGGTTTCACGGTACATGACGGTATTTTTTTTTCATGCATGACCGGGTGTTAACCATATTTTCTACTGATCGAGAGAGGAAATACTGCAGTATATTGACTTAGAATGCCCTATTTTACTGTCATGATGAGTGAATAGTCAAAAAATGCCACACTAAATAGTGACTAAACACGACCCCTTTAAAGTTAACCAGGAGTCACTCTCATTTATAATCGCGGCATCGTCTGATAAAATCAACATGCATCTACACTAAAGATGCGGTAGTTTTGGCTATATTACTTTTTTGTCTCATGCAGTGCACTGCCTGTGTCTGAGTAACAAACTAAAAAAAACAACAAACAAAAAAGTGAATGTGATATTAACAGACGATCTACGCTCATATTTATAATTCCAAACAATCAGTAAGCGACAGGTGCTAGGAAACGCTGTTTTGTACTCATTTATTGACGAGTCGGCTGTGATGCGGCAAACTGAATGCGCTGCTTCTCTGCCGCTCACTGCACAGAACAGACGGCGAGAGAGGTGACACTTCTCCGGGAAAGTCAGACCTCGCGTTCGCAGGACAGCACTGGCGAAATCTTCCAACTGAACCATAGCTAAGGTTTATCCAAAAAAGTCGCTAAGTTTGTCAGTATGAATATTCTATGGGAAAGCCACTAAAAGGGTCTGAAAGTTGCTAAATCTAGTGCTAAAGTCGCGCTCGTGTGTGTGTGTGAGACGCGGGAGCTGATGGCAGGGGGCGGTAGATATTTGGGGCGGTCAATGTGGATATTGTGGATGAGTTCTTCTGTGTCATCACGTTCTATTAGTTCTACAGCTTCAGTTTCTGAACTTTCACGCTTAGTAACACATACAACTGTTCCCTCAACACAGTGCAACAGTGAAAAGGGACCCCTTTCAAACGGTGTCGCGTTCCGAACGTTGTTTAAGCGACTATTATTGCGGTATTTTAAAAATTCATATCATAAAAATAAACACCGGTATTCGGTATGAACCGGTATACCGCCCAGCACTAATTAAATCTGTCATTTATTTATTCAGATGCTGTGCCGATTTATTAATTGCTAAGATGCTGAATCTTCAAAGCTTTTATTTGGATATTTGAACATTTTTGCAGTTGTGCTTTTCGGAGAAAAAAATATAATAATAAATAAATAAAAAATAATACAATAATCCCCTTATCGACTCGCATGTCAAAAGCAGTCTTGGACTCTAACCTTCTTTTCTGTGGTCATGCACTGCTTACTCATAGTGTGAATACTTTAACCTATTAACATGGGTGGTGAAATAAATACACACTAGAGGGTGAAACCAGCCTCATACAGGTGGAACGCCCTGCTTTAGCCCTGAATGTAACATCCTGTCTGTCTTACCCTCAGTTATGGCCTGTGTGAGCAGCTGTTCCCCGTGAGGTGCCTGAGGAGACTCGGCTCTGAACAGGTTTCTGGAACAGGACGGCAGCATGACCTCATAACCTCCCATGACCTCCGCCAAGTCAGAGAACAGGGTGACCCGCTCCTGAAGCAGCTCTAACACCTCCCTGTCCTTCTGCTGGATATCAGCTGAAACACAGAGGAGGAGGAACAAAGTGCTTGTTTGAATAAAACATCAACGTCAGCTTCTTTACACTCAAGATAGTGGCTTTGTTCCTCCTTCAAATTCTATGTAAAGATGTCAAAACACATAAAAATCTGTATATGTCAAGACAACTTGTTTTTTTACTAGCTAGCTCGTGTTTTGAAAAAATGTCTTGTGATAGGTAACCGACTGATCTGACAGATGGGTGAAAGAGCTCTTTTGAGCTTTTTAAAATGCTTCTTTTAATCCTTCAATGCTTAACACACTGTAGTGATTCATCTTTTGAAAAACAATCTGAATGAAAACGTGTTTGTCCCAGTGTTGGGAGTGTGAATTTGTGTGTGTTAGTGTTTAAAGCAAACCTCTGAGTCTTCGCAGAAGGGCCTTGTCCTCTGTTTCTATCAGAGGGAATTCTTCTCTTGATGGACAGCTGTGTGACAAAACAATGACGGTAAATGAGAATGACCATTAGAAAGGATAGTTTAGTGCATTTTAGTGGATGTCAATTAACACTGCAGTCACCTATACACTTGTGTCCCTGCTTTTAACAAGTACAAATTTAAATTTTTTTCTGGGAAAATAGACCAAAAGTATAAGTCACTCTATACAGTTTTTGAATGAAACTGAAAATATTGCCAATGCTTGTACTTTCTTTGCTAATTAATTTTTTTCTGAAGGAAGTTGTTAGAATTTATTCATTTTGAAAGTGTCACTGTATACCAGGGGGTTTTAAAGCTGCAGTCCGGGGACTCCCAGGGGACAGCACAAGGGTATTAGCAAAAAAAATGTTGAGTAAAAAAAAAGGAGGGGGGGAAATAACATAAATATAAATATTTATTAATGATAATTATTAATAACTAATAATAATAATATTTAAAAAAATCATTCTATGAATAATATAATAGCACATTATTATTATTAGTAATATGAATAATAAAATAACAACAATTACTACTATTAATAAATATTTATTAATGATAATTATTAATAACTAATAATAATAATAATATTTAAAAAAAATCATTCTATGAATAATATAATAGCACATTATTATTATTAGTAATATGAATAATAAAATAACAACAATTACTACTATTAATAACTATTATTAAATTATTCAGTATAATTATAAATATAATAATAATAATAATAATAGTACTTACTAATAAATAAATAAATACTGAATTTGACATTATTGCCTCTGTAATATCACTCTTACATTTTTTTCAACATAGTATAAATGGTATCTTTTCTATATTTTGGGAAGGAGTCGCTTGCAAGCTGTCAAGTTTGTTTTTGCTGAGCTGTAATGTAAACAAAGGCTATTGGCAAGTCAAGCTTCCCACAGAACTGACACATCCCTTCAAAATGTCCTGATTCAAAAGAAAATACAAAGGAACAATACAGAAAAGAGCTTTCATGGGATTTTCCATTCAACTGCAAAAACAGAGATGCCTAAAAAGTCAAATGGCAGCTTCGAGTGCTGTGTGGACTGATGTATTTGCATGCATGTACCTGCTGATGGTTTGCTGTATGAGCCGTATCCAGGTGTTTCTGTCATCTTTAGATGCCGCATAGAGCTCGTACATTTCAGGTGGGCTAGACTCACTGCTGATCAGGAACAAGCCTCGCTCCTGATTGGCTATGTCTCGGACCAAGAGACTCTGAAGTGAGACCACAGCAGATTTATCCTACAGAGAGAATGAGAAGAAAAGAGATAGTGTTGTACAGATTTTCACAAACGAATTGCTTCACAGTATCACAGTTACATGGAAAAGTTAAATACTTAATTGCAAAGTAACTTACCAAACTGGCGAAGATGAACCGTTGATCTTTCTCTTGCAAGAATACTAGAATATCAGTCATCAGCATAACCTGAACATCTACAACACAAAGAAAACGGGAAATTCTGTACATTCAAAAACCCACAGCACATTACATGTCAGCTAATCCAATAGCACGTGTGTCTCTCTCCCTCTCACACAGACATGTATCACATCACACTTCCTCATAAACAGCCTCAGTCTTCACTACCTTTGAGGCGAGAGCTGGGCGTTTTCCAGAGCAGCGTGCCTTCGTGTATCAGCTGCCTGCGGAGCAGTTCGGCCGGTCTGAACAGGGCTCCGGAGCGGAGTTTGGCCTCGGCCCGTGGGTCGACCCTGGATCGGATCTCTTGCAGCCGCTGTGTCCTTTCAAGCTCCAACACCTGCAGGTCCACCGAACAGAGCAGCTCCCGTATACAAGACAGCGCCTGAGACAGACCTGCAGCTTCCTCTGGATTGTCTGCATTGTTACATACAATAGTCAGTCTACAAAGTCCATAACCAGGGGCATTTTATGACACATGTGTATACATATACATATCAAGTCGCTTTGGATAAAAGCATCTGCTAAATGACAAAGGTGGCTGACTAAATACTTTTTTGCCCCACTGTATATATAAAAAAAAAATTTAAGGGACACTGAAAAGTTATAGACCATGGGAGGAAGGCCGGAGGTGAGCAGCTGTTTAAATAGTCATTACTGACACTGGCGACATTTACATGCTTGTGTCTTACCTTTGGTGTTATCACAGATACGTTGCAACAGGACGGGGTATTTCGTGATGCGCTGAGTGACCAATAGGATGCACTCCTGGAAACCGTGACGACGCAGTAGAGGACCCCGACTCACCCTCTGAGAGCGACAAAGCCAATGACAAATGGACTGATTTTAGACAGATACCATAACGTCATGTTTAATGAGCTAGAACTAATTTATGTGAGCTTAAAGCTAACCAAGCAAATATTTAATGACTAAAATATTAATTTCTAAGTAGAATTCTGTAAATCTGTAACAACATTTTGTAAAAAAACTAAATTATTGATTTTTCTTTTAGTAAAGATCATGTTCCATGAAGATATTTTGTAAATTTCCTACTGTAAATATATTAAAACTTAATTTTTGATTACTAATATGCATTGCTAAGAACTTCATTTGGACAACTTTAAAGGCGATTTTCTCAATATTTAGATTTCTTTGCACCCTCAGATTCCAGATTTTCAAATAGTTGTATCTCGGCCAAATATTGTCATATCCTAACAAACCATACATCAATGGAAAGCTTATTTATTCAGATGATGTATAAATCTCAATTTCGAAAAATTGACACTTATGACTGGTTTTGTGGTCCAGGGTCACATATAGTAAGTACGTGTAGTTAATTAATATTACTCAGTACTTAAATGTATAATTACACTGTAATAAGGACACCCTAAAATAAAGTGTAACCGAAAACTTTTCAAGTGAACATCCATTTTTTTATACTGTACATTCTAATGTTGTAATGCCTAAATTCACTTGTACCTTTTAAAGCAAATTTACATTTATTTGTGATTATTTTATATTTAGACAATATTTAATATTGTACACATTTTCATTTTAGCCAGTATTTTTTTGTTTTAAAATACTTTGATCTTGCCATGAAAATAGCCTTTGACGCTGACATGGTAATAAAATAAATAAATACTATTAAAATTAATAATGTTATCAATTTATCAAATTATTTAATAGTATCAGACAAAATTTGTAAAAATTTTTTAGTAATATATAATAAATAATATAGTAATATTTAATAAATATATAAATAATATACAGTGTTTCCCCTAGGTTTACAGCTTTGGGGAATTTAGATTCCGTTTTTTTTTTTCTGGACTCCTTTTTAATGGTTAAATTACATTTTATTAATCAAAAAGCATGTCTAATTAATTAAAAGCATGAAACTTAAACAATTTAACATCAATTTATTAAAAGTTTAACAAATATTACGTTTAGGGCCCTATGCAATGTTTTATTTGTCCAACCTTATGTTTTATTGTAACCAAATTCTGTTTTAGCATGTCTAATTTGAAAGAATAAAACAAGTTTCATTTATTCTTACAATAGCCTTATGATTTTTTTGCTCAGAAATTCTGTGTTGTGTATTTACATTTTGTTTTAAGGCATAAAACATTCATTTAATCTCTTTTAAGTAATGAAAATTAAACAAACTTAATATTTACAAATACTAGTGGGAGTGGGCTCACTTGTGTGTGTGTGTGAGCGTGCGCATCGGGCGGAACTCCGCTGTGCGTGATACAGAGAGCGCGACCATAACTAGAGACTGAAATGACATGCCGTCCTGTAAATAAGATAAATAACATAAATAACATAAGGCTATTTAGTTTGCTTAATAAAAGAAGAAGGTATAGACATGTTATATAGGAAAGGTAACTTTAAATTACTTCTGTTGTGATCTGGCGCTATAGAGAAAATATAATTAAATAAAATTAACTTGACCTTCAAGGGGGGGGGGGTCTTTTAAGGTAATTTTGTTTTGTCATGAAAATAGCCTTTTATGCTGAAATCATTTACCAATATCGGAGAGAAGTTAATCATATCAGGCACTGACAAGAATTGGACATAGGTTTTCTGCTGGTGTATCCCTAAATTATTCATATTTAAAACTTGCCTTTTTGTCTTTATTAAATAGGAAAGCCAAGATTTTGAAAAGAAAGTGCACACACGACCCTGGGTCACCTTCCACACCACTGCTCTGACAATATTTAACTTTTTAAATAAAAGGAGTGCATTCAATAGCATATGCGTTTTGCTTTGGTATCAATAATCATGACATGTCATTGGTTTTGTTATCATGACAGCCCCATACTAAGCTATTACAACTAAAATAATGCTCAAGTGCCAAACACGATCATGATACCTGGAAATCTGATGATTCACACATCTATGAGAGTTTGCAAGCATTTAAACCATTAATCTACACGCCCACCATCATTCATCACTCAGTACCACTCTGTCCTCCCACTAGCAACACAAGACAACACCTGACCCGGTTACACAAACACAAAACGCACCCGGACGGCAAACACCCTCGTCGGTCTCTCTCGTTCTTACCCGTATAAAGAGCTGCAGTCTCTTGTCTCTGGCCAGCAGCTCTTTGTAGAGTTTGACGGTCTTCATATGACGACTGCAGAACTCAGAATACGCCTTCAGCATCTCGTCAGCGCTCTGACCTGAGAACTGCCGTACACACAAAGACAGTGCACTGTGAACATTTTGCTCCTTGAAACCTGAAAGCTTCCAGCCTCCCACTCTCATACACTCGGAGAGAATGACGTTTCAATTTCCATTTGTCACTTTTTCTTTCTTTTTGACTTTTCACTGCCTCTACATCATGACATTATGCTTTTCTCATTCAAAACCATGTATTTGCAATGAAATCTGTTTAAAGTAAAGTGTTTCAAAAACAGACCCATTCCAATTTGCTGCACTGTTCCATGACTAATTGTTTATTTTTTTACATTAATGCATTTAATTGATCGCTCTAATTTATATGACACATTTTATACTGGCAATTAAAACAGACACAATCATCCAAAATCACTTAAGGCAGGCCAAATGTAACCAAATGCATTTATTCCCTGTTCCGTCCACCTTAACTGACAATCGCACCCCTACCTGGCCAGCAGCTCTTTGTAGAGTTTGACGGTCTTCATATGACGACTGCAGAACTCAGAATACGCCTTCAGCATCTCGTCAGCGCTCTGACCTGAGAACTGCCGTACACACAAAGACAGTGCACTGTGAACATTTTGCTCCTTGAAACCTGAAAGCTTCCAGCCTCCCACTCTCATACACTCGGAGAGAATGACGTTTCAATTTCCATTTGTCACTTTTTCTTTCTTTTTGACTTTTCACTGCCTCTACATCATGACATTATGCTTTTCTCATTCAAAACCATGTATTTGCAATGAAATCTGTTTAAAGTAAAGTGTTTCAAAAACAGACCCATTCCAATTTGCTGCACTGTTCCATGACTAATTGTTTATTTTTTTTACATTAATGCATTTAATTGATCGCTCTAATTTATATGACACATTTTATACTGGCAATTAAAACAGACACAATCATCCAAAATCACTTAAGGCAGGCCAAATGTAACCAAATGCATTTATTCCCTGTTCCGTCCACCTTAACTAACAATCGCACCCCTACCTGTTGTATTAGCAAATCGCTGATCTGAGTGATAGTGAAATTGTTTGTGCTGTCAGGTTGCAGGCTTTGAGCGCGTCGTTCGAGGAGCTGTGTGAGGAAGTGCGTGTGAAGCGTCAACAGGCGTTCCAGGCAGGGGAACAGTGCATGCACAACCCCCAGCTCCAGCTGCACCTCCTCCAGCATACCCCGCCTGAACACACCATCCATGATCCGCAGCGTCCGAACGTGATGGAGCTCCGTCTGGATCAGCTCTGAAATGACATCGGAGAGGTTGTTAACATTTAATGGGCCTTTGTTGGACATGTAGCTCAAATAAATGTCCTTTTTAAGGGTGGACAACTTATTCAATTTGATGTGAAGAAAAACAAGGTAGTGAGGCATAGAAGTACAGTTCATTCCATCTGTTGTACTACCATCTGTGTGCCAACAAAACGCTGTGCATGATCATTTCTTTCATTTTTATATTTAGATGATTTTTTCAGTCATCTAAAACTCTCTTAAAGTTATTTTAATAATACTTTAATATCACTTTTAAATGTAATCTTAAGCAAATCTGAGAGTAAATATCCACAATATAATATTGTGATGCATAAATTTAAAGTTCAACAAATTAGTATAGAATTTTAATATAGGCCATTTATTGGTTATTTTATAGAATTTTAATATATTTTAATATAAGACATTAAAAGCATACTTGAACAGACATACATCTCTCAATGCCTTGTTTTCATTCTTTAAAAAATAAATACAGTGTCTGTCTGACAGGCATTACTGTTTATATGAAAGCAATTAATAGCATCTTTATCAGGTTTCAGAGTCAACGGCCCACTTAAAGTCATAAACGTGCTTTGATTTTAGACTTAGATCTGTGCATTTTCTAACCATAGATGACATCCTGTCTCTTGATAACATCTTTACGGTGGGTCTGCAAGTAGGTGGAATCTACCGCCATGCTCCAGGAATCTGCTTCAAATTCCCGGCTTTCATACTCCAGATCATCCAGCAGAGAGGTGAAGTAGCCCTCTCCTAAAAGCAAGAGAAAAAATAATAATAACCATCTCTGTATTATAACTTCAGTTTTAAGGCAAACAGAATGGTCAGACATGAAATTTGTGAACTGAACAGCAGCCAACCACACCAATCAAAAACGTAGCTCTAATTGTCCTAAACATATAGGAAATATTTTTTTGGATTATTTATAAGACACATCACTATTAAAAAGTTTGTGGCCAGTAAGATTTAATGTTTAATATTTTTCAACAATGTCTCTTATGCTCACCGAGGCTGCATTTATTTGGATCAAAAATATAGTAAAAATTGTGAATATTGTGAACTGTTATTACCATTTTAAAATATTTCTTTTATTTTAATATACAGTAGAAAACCTTTACATGTATTACAATACAATGTCATTTATTCCTGAATTTTCAGCAGCTATTACTTCACATTACAGTGTCACATGATCCTTCGGAAACTATTCTAATATGCTGATTTGATAACATTTCTTCTTTTTATTAATGTTGGAAACCGTTGTGCTGCTTACCCTCATCATTGAGTGACTCCATGGACATGGCTCTGCTCCTGAAGTTGAGTGAGTCTGTGGATTGAGACAAGATCCTGCGCAGCCCCAGAGGAGAGTCATCATTTAGAGTCCTACACGCACATGCACACACACAAGGACCATGTGCACGCATACAAACAGATGTATACGTATGCATGCAATCACATGCAAAAGACAAAAAAAGCAAAACAAAAAAACAACAAAATGAGGCAGGCATCATAATCACCACAGAAACAAAAAAATACACATAACAAATTTAAAATAAAAATATATTAAATGAATTCAAATAAAGTGAACATAATGACTAATATATAACATTCAAACAAAACTGCTTACATTAAACTAAAACAGCCACAAACACACACACACACACATACAAAAAAAAAAAAGATTAAAAAAAATACACAGTGATGAGAATGGTCTCTCTCTATATATACAGCAGATATTTCACAACACAAGATTAATGTGTTTTTAATTGCATTTTTTACAGTACAGTATTTATAAACTAGGAACTTGTTCATTTAGTGATTTGATGGTATAGCTCACAGATAAGAGCCCCATTTTATGCACCTGTCTGTCATTTGTGTCACTCACCCTGCAATGTTATTGGTGGAGACGCTCTTGGAAAGTAAGAGAGAAGACCGCCCACGACGGGATCCGAGTAGTGACTGGCGAAGACTGTCTGATGGGTAGATGGCAGAGCTTGGCCGATCCTTTAAATGGGCTTCAGAGAGGCAGAACAAAGAGAGCAATGTCATGTTTAGACCTGGTATTACTCAATTTTGGTCAGTCATATTCACATAATCTTCTCAATGATATCTAATCACAATCGGTCACAGGATACACATCACCTCAAACACGCTAATACCAGATGTAAACAGTGCACTTGGTTCCATCACATCCTCACCTTTATTCCTCAGTGTCACATTCTGATAGGCCGAATTGTTCCTCATCAGCGCCATTTTCTGTTGCTATTGTGAGACACATGCAGAGAGATCAAATTTATGACATATTTAGACTAAATCTTTTTAATAAACCATATGAAGAAAACTGACCCAATTTTGATTAATTTCTTCTACATCATACCATCAATCAAAGCCAGTGTCTGCATGACTATGATCCAAGTAAACCATGTGACAAGTGTGTACACTAATATCCCACCTTTTGTTTCATTTTGACACAGTTTGGTAGTGTGTCCCTGCAGCGGTTGTGGATGGTGACGTTACAGGCTGAAAAAAAAGAGCAGGCAGGAAAACCACTGTTATTTTATCTCGTCATCAGACAGTATAAGCGTCATACAATCACATGTACACACAAATGTAATAAATGATGATTGTGATCTTTTCATAGTCACATAACTTTCAATTTGACTTCTGGTTGGTCCAAGTTGGTCATTAGTTGGTTGACTTACCACTATATTCCAAAAACAATCTTGACTATGTTAGACTGATAAGTAGCTGGTTTATTGTCGGTCTAACATGATCTATTAGCTTAAACCAGCTAGAAACCAACCACAGAGTTTTCAAACAAAGCTAGCGGCTTACAATGGATTTTCCAGCAAGGAAATACAAAAAAACTAAATCCCTCTAATCCATACTCTAATCTCCCCTTCAATATTACAGCAAATAATCAAGGAAATCTCAGATGTACCATACCCAATTTTTGCCTCTCTTTCTCTCCCTCTTGACCCCTGTCCATGTCTGCGTTAAAATGCTTGTTCTTTACAGCATGCTACTAGTCACTGAGCATTTTCTCTGGTTACAGCGTATTGCTTTTGTCTCTGAACCCCTATTGTTTCAGACCGGCTTTGCTTCCTGTTTTGAGGGTGGCTGGGAAGGAAGAGGGACGGGGGCTCCGGCGGGGTTTCCCTGGCCCGAATGCCCCACAACACACACCTACATGAGTCAAAATAATCACCCAAGGAGCAGCAGTGCATCTCAAAGAGGAACATTTTTATTTTAAAAAGACAAATTACAGTAGAAATGTTGGTTTTAAGAAGTCCATTTTAAAAATAACTGATTTCAAATTTCTCAGTTTGCTCTTTTTTAAATCGCATTGCTCTCAAGGAGAATTAAAGATAGTTCATTTTGCTATATTCGTCATTCAAAATTTGGAGGTCGGTAGGATTTTTAGATGTTTTTATAAAAAATATCATCAAGGCTGCAATTATTTTATTAAAAATACAGTAAAGACAGTAATAAGTGTTTTCTATTTGAATATATTTTAAAATGTAATTTATGCCTGTGGTACAATGCTTAATTTTTAGCAGCCATTAATCCAGTCTTTAATGACACATGCTCCTTCAGAAATCATTCTAATATGCTGATCTGGTGCTAAAGTAACAATTCCTATTATTATCATCAATGTTGAAAACAGATGTTCTGCTTGATATTTTTGTGGAAACAGTTATACATTTGTTTCAGGATTCTTGATGTATAGAAAGAACAGCATTTACTTAGAAAATATTTGTCACATTCTAAAGGTCACTTTGGCTTGATTGAATGAATCCTTGCTGAATAAAAGTATAAATTTCATTAAAGTTTTATTGACCCCAAATCTTTGAACGATAGTCTATATGTTATACATGTTAGTGTGTGTGTGTATATACAGTGGGGCAAAAAAGTATTTAGTCAGCCACCAATTGTGCACGTTCATCAACTTAAAAAGATGAGAGAGGCCTGTAATTTTCATCATAGGTATACCTCAACTATGAGAGACAAAATGAGAAAAAAAATCCAGAAAATCACATTGTAGGATTTTTAAAGAATTTATTTGCTCACACACACACACACACACACACACACACACACACACACACACACTCACAACCACACTCACACACACACACTCACACACACACACACACACACACACACACACACACACACTTCAGCTGACAAACTGTTCATAATATAAAATTCATGCCCTTTAAGTTCCAATGCTACAGCCTTATGTATGCACACAGATGTCTTTTGCAGTTGCACTGTGACTCACTTTAGCAGAGTTTTGTTTTTAAGAGGGCGTATCGAGCTATAAATATATTAAAACCCACAGCGACTCCTGTGTTCTGTTCCATTCCGCTGCGCTTCGTCCAGCTGTTTTTGATCGCAATAACATTTCTGATGTAAACGCCCCTTAACATGTGCATCTGATCAAGTTGAAACCAGCCCTTTATCCAGTGCTTCCTTAAAACGATTACTCTGCAAGTCATTCAGGCAACCCACTAAGCTAATTTTAAAAATATGTAGTTTTCACATCCTTATTCCCTTTACTATTTAATCTACGAAACATTAAATAAAACAGCATCTTTATGCATAGCCTATACATTTACCTAATTCACTTTAAGACCTAATGTAAATCTGATCCCACTCAAAGGTGTTCGGTTCATCTGCCTTTGCTGTGTACAGAGGAACAAACTACATGTTCCAACACCCACACAAGCTCTCAGTGCAATCAATACCCAGACCAGAGCAGCCGAGCACAGAGCAATCATCAGTGAGCAGCCCGTACTGTCTGGCCTTGAAATCTGATCATGATGACAAAATAAGGAAGAAGCTAAAAACAATAGTAAAACAGAGAACAAGAAATGAGAGATAAGCACAACAAAACAGGAAAGGGTGGGAGAGTGCACCAGAATTTATATGTAAATGTGCTGAAAAGAATCATTCAGGTTTAATGCACGTTAAGTTGTATTGACAGCATTTGTAGCATAATAATTTTATCTTATTCCTCAAGCTTTAAAACACAGCTAAAATTATAGTTACAGTAAAACACAACAGAATTAAATGGTAACATACACAGTTCTTGGATAGTATAACAACAAGACTTAAACATTATACATATTAAGATGAGACTAGTGTGATAAATCACTACTATCCCTCTCTGCGCAAAGTTTAATTTAATACTTCCACTCTTCCATGACAACAAAAAGTCAAGAAACTTTAAACAAAAGGAGAAAAGGAGAAAATTTAAACACTGGACGTATGTGACAAATAACCATGAGTTCATCCACCTTGAATTGAAACAATCAATTTAGACATCTGTACAGCTAAAGTAACGTTTGACTGCTTTTAATCCCTTGACGTGCGTCACCCTGCTTGCTCTTATTGTAAATGCCTTGCTGGAACCATGACTTTATAAAAACTGAAAATTGTATGTATCCTTTAAGAATGAGAAGAATGGATATTAATGTCTGTAAAATGTTTTTTACATGCATTTTATCATGTAGGCATATATGATGCACACACACACACACACAGTGTGTGAGTGAATGTGGTGAAATGTGTGAAAACGCCTACCATGAAGAAACTATCCAGACCTCAACTTCAAGGTGTGTGTGTGTGTG
>NW_015506188.1:153365-192833 GCF_001515645.1 Sinocyclocheilus grahami | reverse complement strand
ACACACACACACACACACACACACACCCACACACACACACACACACACACACACACACACACACACACACACACACACACACACACACTTCAGCTGACAAACTGTTCATAATATAAAATTCATGCCCTTTAAGTTCCAATGCTACAGCCTTATGTATGCACACAGATGTCTTTTGCAGTTGCACTGTGACTCACTTTAGCAGAGTTTTGTTTTTAAGAGGGCGTATCGAGCTATAAATATATTAAAACCCACAGCGACTCCTGTGTTCTGTTCCATTCCGCTGCGCTTCGTCCAGCTGTTTTTGATCGCAATAACATTTCTGATGTAAACGCCCCTTAACATGTGCATCTGATCAAGTTGAAACCAGCCCTTTATCCAGTGCTTCCTTAAAACGATTACTCTGCAAGTCATTCAGGCAACCCACTAAGCTAATTTTAAAAATATGTAGTTTTCACATCCTTATTCCCTTTACTATTTAATCTACGAAACATTAAATAAAACAGCATCTTTATGCATAGCCTATACATTTACCTAATTCACTTTAAGACCTAATGTAAATCTGATCCCACTCAAAGGTGTTCGGTTCATCTGCCTTTGCTGTGTACAGAGGAACAAACTACATGTTCCAACACCCACACAAGCTCTCAATACCCAGACCAGAGCAGCCGAGCACAGAGCAATCATCAGTGAGCAGCCCGTACTGTCTGGCCTTGAAATCTGATCATGATGACAAAATAAGGAAGAAGCTAAAAACAATAATAAAACAGAGAACAAGAAATGAGAGATAAGCACAACAAAACAGGAAAGGGTGGGAGAGTGCACCAGAATTTATATGTAAATGTGCTGAAAAGAATCATTCAGGTTTAATGCACGTTAAGTTGTATTGACAGCATTTGTAGCATAATAATTTTATCTTATTCCTCAAGCTTTAAAACACAGCTAAAATTATAGTTACAGTAAAACACAACAGAATTAAATGGTAACATACACAGTTCTTGGATAGTATAACAACAAGACTTAAACATTATACATATTAAGATGAGACTAGTGTGATAAATCACTACTATCCCTCTCTGCGCAAAGTTTAATTTAATACTTCCACTCTTCCATGACAACAAAAAGTCAAGAAACTTTAAACAAAAGGAGAAAAGGAGAAAATTTAAACACTGGACGTATGTGACAAATAACCATGAGTTCATCCACCTTGAATTGAAACAATCAATTTAGACATCTGTACAGCTAAAGTAACGTTTGACTGCTTTTAATCCCTTGACGTGCGTCACCCTGCTTGCTCTTATTGTAAATGCCTTGCTGGAACCATGACTTTATAAAAACTGAAAATTGTCTAATCAACATTATGCCACAAATGTATCCTTTAAGAATGAGAAGAATGGATATTAATGTCTGTAAAATGTTTTTTACATGCATTTTATCATGTAGGCATATATGATGCACACACACACACACACAGTGTGTGAGTGAATGTGGTGAAATGTGTGAAAACGCCTACCATGAAGAAACTATCCAGACCTCAACTTCAAGGTGTGTGTGTGTGTGCGTGTGTATGTATGTGTGTGTTATCTTGGCATGCTGTGGTAGAACAGTCACTAAAAATATTCCACATACTCTCCACCACATAATAAGACTCAAGACAGCAGTTCAGTGCTGCAACACATAGATGTAATGTAAAAGAGGGAATGGGCAGACAGGTGTGGCTTGTAAGTAATAAAGAGATTATGTTCGTCTCAAGCTTGAAGTCCTGGAGACAATCATGGAAAGAAAGCGGGGGAGTTGGGATGGGGGAAGAAAGCAGGAAAAATCATCGGAAGGAGTGAGGTAAGCGGCTGTTTTTATAGACTCTGCGTTGTGATTGGCAGGATTGCAAACAAGCTCCTCCTAGGGTTTCGTCAGGAGCATTTATTCTCAGGGCTTTCATCAACAGAGGATGTAAGCAAACATTAATCAAGAATGGTAATGCTATTATAATTATAATCGTTAGTGTCCAATCACAATTACTACCACTCATACTTATCATTAAGGGTGCGTTCAGATCCATAACCATAAGTATTAAACATCAGCACAAAGCTAAATACGTATTTATAAGATAGTCCTACATAAATGATACTTCCAATCAGTTGGCTCGTTTGGGTTGGGGGGGTATGCTGTCACCTTTCTAAGTGTTTTATCAGGCAGACTTTGGCTATGTTCACACTGCAAACTACACATTCATTTATAAGCTGATATGTTGCGGAAGCCAGAGAATTCATAAGTAGGCGATAATTTTTTTTATTATTTACGAAACAACCCAGTAAGTTTACCTTATATAGAGCGGTCTTTGTAATACACTGCAAAACAACAACTCTGGTCTCTACACTGACAACCTTCTCAGCTTAACGAGTGATCTAAGAAATACAGGTATGTAAAACATTTGAAGTGAATCCCGACAGAGCGGTATCATGACGAATGTCAATCTAGAGTGACGTAAAAGTTGCATGAATATAATTTTGGCTGTTCAGACTGTGGTCGTGTTGCAAAACATCTGACCTGAATCAGACATAGTACTACATATGGCCCAAATCCAATTTTTTTTTGCTCATATGTAACTCAGATCTGTTTTTGTCATAACTGTGTGAACTAGAGATTGCACCGACTAATCGACTAGTCGACTTCAATGCTCTGCCATGACGCTTTAAGCTTGACGTCGACTAGCTGCTGGTCCTATAGAGGGCGCAACAGGATAAGAAATCTTTGAAGGACTTCCACATTTACACTCTGTTTCCAAACAGTTCAAATGACAAATAAATGCATACTCTGAAAGCGCTCCACAAGACATGTGAGATTATATTACTGGATGTTCGAAACTGAACGGGAGAATGCACGTTTTAAACAGCTTATTGTACAGGTAAGTTAATCGCTGTTCTAATCTAATGCGCTGCTGCACTGTAACACACACACATAGGCTTCAGACAGTAGCGCGTACAGTTCATCTCGTGCAGATCGCGAGCACACAGAATCATTCAGCGCGGAAATGTATTGTCAACACTGTTCTGCGATTTCTCAATAAAATAGCTTAGAAACTGAAAAGTTCAAGCATATATTTCTTAACCAAATCCCACAGCTTCACTTCTAGTAGAGAGAGACACTGCCAGGTAGAATGAATTCACACACGCAATCGCTCTCACTAACGCATTCATATTAATGTAATCTTTACTGTACTACTTTATTTGTATCTGATTTAGAACGAGCAGAAATATGTGAGAAATATAACGACCTAAAGACAAAAGAACTGATAAAAATTAGCTGTTATAGGAGCAATAGTCATGTGGGCAGCGCTGTGTCATATGCCATAGCTGTGCACAAGGTGTTCGAGTCTCAGCTCCAGACTTATTTGTTCATTAATGACGTCATCAGCGACTAGTCGACTTCGACTCGAATTTCATCACATAAAAGTCGACTTTAAAAAATCTGAAGTCGTTCAACCTCTAGTATGAACAGCACAAACCACATGGAATCTGATCTTTTCAGTTTAGATTTGTGCCACTTCCATATGTGGTACTAATCCGATACAGGCCAGTACATGCATACATGCAGTGTGAACAATCACGTCAGAATTCAAGCGACTTTTACGTCACTCTAGATCGGCATTCGTCATAATTCCACGCTGACGGGAGACACTTCAAAGATTTTACATACCCAAAATTATCAAGACAGTTGCGAAAGGTAATCAGTGGAAATGTTATGTGTCAGAACTCATAAGTATTACAGTGACAACACTATATACAAGCAAAACATTAGGGCTTGTATCATAAAACTTTAAAAACTCTGCTGGCTTTTGTCACATCCTTGTCTTTATTTTTCATATTACCTGCGCACATGGCTGGCTTCTGCAGCAGATCACACTATAAATAAACGTATAATCGCTTACTTTATGTCCTCTGTGTTTACTTCCGTATGACAGCGCACTGCACAAGTGTTGCCAAATCCACAGTTTTCCTGCGGAATTGGGTTACTTTTTCCACTGTTGCCGTGTGTTGTTTTCCAACTTTGTGGGTTGATGTGACCCCACTAACGCAATATTTCCCCCCCTGAACATGATTTGGTTAGTTTTGGACTAGTTTTGAGAAGCAATTGGGTGGATTTTGTTGTGAAAACCTGGAAACCCAGTTCGTATCATTCTTTTGCACATTAACACTGGAAATCTGATATTGGCCACATTTAAAACAACAATGTGAACAGCTATGCAAAAAAAATCGGAAAAAAACGGCTCTGAGCAAAAATCGGAATTGTGCACTAAGACTCGCAGTGTGAATATAGCCTAAAAGACCAGATTCCATGTGGTTTGTGCTGTTCACACAGTCATGAAACTAAATGATTTGAATCACATACAGTATGAGCAAAAAATTTGATTAGGGCCACATTTTCCTGCAGTGTGAACGTAGCCTATGAAAATAGTGAAAAAAAATCAGATGAGGGTAAGAAAATAGAATATCCTGTAGACTCAGGAATCAGCTTTTTAGACTACCAGGCATTTCAACACCCTAGCAAACCGCATAAGAACATGAAAAAAACATTCAGGACACCCTAGCAAGTACATAGCAACATGCTAAAACTGCCCAGAACACCTCAGTAAATGCATGGCAACAAACATCCACAACATCCTATCATCATTGATGAACAAACGCCAGCTTTTTGGAAGAGGTATGCTATTACTTTTTTTAGTGTTTTAGTGATAAAATGAGTAAAAAAAAACAACTCCCATAGAATTTAGTTGAAGGGATGACAAAAAACATAATATCATAGAGACCTGAGGACTGACTACTTATGGTATGTTTACATGACAGCGACTGTATTAAAAAGGTAGTTTTTCCTTTTTTTGAAATGTTTTGCATACAGATGACAACATTGTCAGCATTGCATGTGTATGACATCACCAATTTCACAAATTCACATTTTTGTAGTTTACACAGAGATGATAATATTATTTTCAAAATCTTGCATTTAGTTTTTATCTATTTATTTATTTATTGACATTTTTGCTTTTTTTTTTGATAGGGCTGTTAAGTAGCGACAGGAAGTGAAGTGGGAGAGAGAGGGGGCGGGATCAGGAAAGGTCCACCAGCTGAGAATCATACTCGGGACGCCTGTAGCGCAACAACGCTATATGTCAGCGCACTGCCCACAAGGCTATTGGCGCCCACGCAAAATCTTGAACTTTGAAACTGTTTTCAAAAGCTTGTGTTTTCAGACCCCCCAAAACGCAATAGTCGTGTGAACGAACAGCCAAAATGTACAAAACATTTTCTGTTTTTAGTTGAAAATGGTGTTGTGTAAATGTCCCCTAGACTGGCAAAAGCCTAGCAACTACTTAACTGCAATCCATTATTTGCTTAAACTTGGCAGACAGGATTACTGGTGCACTTTGTGGGTTTTGAGTGTGATGTATATGTATGTGTGTGTGTGTGACTCACTCGGGCAGCTGAGGGCCTCCTTAGCGGTGATGCTCTTGTTGCAGGCTGAGCAGAGCGTTGTACCAGACACGGTGAGAGAGTTGAAGAGGTGGCCATTAGTGTAGCGTGCCTCTCGATCTCTGGCTTCTCTCTCCCGCTCCCTCATGCGCTCCTTCTCTTTATTCTAATCGAAACACAAAAACTCAGAATAAATCAATCACGATTGGCATCATTATATATGTATAAATTTAAATATCTCCACCAGAGTAAAATTAGCATAGTATCATTGTACGAAAAAACCCCAAAAAACTTTGAGCTGGTCAAAGAACAATCGACATTCACAGAAACAGACAATGATGACACTATTGCAGCTCAGATTCTATTGTGTAACCGATTCATCTGCCGAACTGGTACAGGCTGAGTTCACGAACAGGGAAACAACCAAGTCGAAAGAGAACTTGCAACACCGTTTCGGAAGAACACATACTTCCAACAATGGCCATATTGAATGTCTAGAAGGCCTGTATTCACTGGTAAAAGATTTCATCATGAAAACATACAGCACATTCATTCCTGTGAACTGGTTCTCATTGGAAAAGCTCATCTTTGCTAATCAGCATTTAAGGGAAAGACAAATGAACCCTATCAGCCACTATAAAAAGTCACTCATGTGGTTTAAGCAAGCAATGGCTCTCATTTCTGAGATTTACTTCATCTATTTGTGTGTCTTTGTTACGTACATGCCTAGTTTGATAAGTTGGTTTCAAATTTTTTCTGCGTTTGTCCTCTCTTTCACCCTTGGAGGGTCTTTGTGGACACAATCTGATAATAGGCAATTAGTGGAGGCAGGTATTAATCAATATTTTGAATTATATTTTAGTTTATTTCAGTTTTAGTTTAAAATTCAGTAATTTTATGTTGTTTTGTCATTTTTTATTAGTTGTTTTTAAAGGGGTCATATGATGCTGCTAAAAAGAACAGTATTTGGTGTATTTGGTGTAATGAAATGTGTTTATGCGGTTAAAGGTAAAAAAAAACGCGTTTGAATCATCAGTGGCAAATACTTTAAATATAAAAATACTTACTTACAGTCTGTGAGTCAGAACAGCCGGCATTGTAGTCTACTCTCCCAGGATCAGGAAATGGTCCTCCATAAAATGTGCTGCACACATCTGAATATTTGGGTTGAAGGGTCCTTGAACAGTGTTGTAAATACAACTTAACCACTGATTTCTAGTCGTGTCCTCTTTTGGAAGGCCAAACAAAGTAGTTTCGCTTTCACAACGAAACAGCATCACACACCACGGCCTACAGTGAGCAGAGGCCAGGGGCTAGCGTGAAGAACGGCGTGGCTGGCGATTTCGACGAAGGAGCATCCGGAGGGCTTGCGGCAACCACATGTGATGACTCCAGGCTGGACTCCGCTTCGTCCACGGTGAAAGCCGATTCGGCGATCGACAGCGCAAAGTTTAAGTATTTCCTCAGCAACCAGCACAGATCAGCTCCAGGCATGATGAAGCGGATATCATCCTCTTTTGGAAGACCGAACAAAGTAGTTTCACTTTCACAATGAAGCACACAGCGTCTTTACGACATGGCGGCGGTAACAACAAAACTACAGCGAGAATAAAAGTTACGCCTTCTTTCTTTGCGTGAACATTTGGGTGGTGTTATGCAAATCTTCCCACATAGCGACGTAGATATGTGGGGGCGTGTTAGAACAAGCCGTTTTAGGTAGGTGTGGCTGACTCTTAACTTTTATAAAGAATATCTCTTTGGATTTGAGACTTTAGTCTTTGCAACTTTACAGATCTTCTTTATGCACCAAGAGCTTGTAACACTCCAAAGAGAAAGGAAAAGTTGAAATCACATCATATGACCCCTTTAAATATTTCTATTTAGTTTTAGTTTATTTTTATTTTAGTAATGGTAGTACTACAACTTAAACTTATTTCAGTGTAAACTTGCTTATTTTCAGTTACCAAAGTAACATTTTTAAATTCAGTTTTTCCATCTAATATTTATATTTTATATCAGCTTTATTTATATTACCGAAAAGGAATTTTAATAGTTTCAACATTAGTTTGCACCCTGCCATTTTTGCACACTGGTACAGCATAGAAAGGTTTTTTTAGCGAACCATCTGAGCCATTTTACATTTTGAGCGGCCACTAGCAAAACATCCTCCATAACATAATGAAATATTCCCCGTTTATATGTTCCTCTCTGTTGCCTTTAACGTCACAGCTCATATACTGACATGATATTTGCTAGAGTTTAGTTTAAGACGGCATCTGTTCTTGTGGTACCATCAGCCAATCCGTGTTTCCAGTGGCTCCAGAGTAATTATATGGCATTTACAGCTCAAAAACACACTGCAGCTTTAAATTAGGTAAATTGATTAAGTCCAGGCATTAATTTAGCTAAATTCCCAGTGCAACTCTGTAAACTCAGTTTAACCCATCAGACGTTCTGAGATGTGTACTTCTGCAATGTTCTTGATCATAAAAGATTTGACCAGCAGCTGGTGTTGATTAATATTCTAGTCAGCATTATTACAGAAGCTCTGCTCAGCCCAGGCTGACCATCTTCCTCTTTTATGTGTTTTATGATGGGTTAATTTGATAAAATGAAGGAAAGAGAATGCTAAATGTCTAGACAAACGATTCTAAAAATAAATCTGAAATGTCAACTGAATTTTTAAGATAAGATGTCTCACATTTTTTCCATCTCTGAGGACACCAGACCCAGTTTTGGGATCGCTTATTCTGAAAATCAGCCTCTCTGTTGACATGCAAAGCAGGAAATAATGAGAGAGCACTTCCTCTTTCTAATCTGCAAGATGCATGAGTACAGGTTGCCATAGGAACATGGACATGTGTTGGAAGTAAGCAACTGAAAATGTATTAAAAACCGGTTAGTGTGTGTGTCTGTAGCAGTCCACAACCTGCAGGATATTGCTATCAAATTACCAAACCTAAATTGACCTAGTTTGCTCAAAACCAGCCCATCCAGGATGTTTCTGCATTGTTTGGTACGTGTATGTGCGATCATCTCTGCAGATTTGGGAAGTCGCAATAGTTCATGCTAAGTCGGAGAACAAACCATGTGGTAAAGTGACACTTTGTTTTGTAACTAAACTCAAGTATGACTCTGTATATTACAAACCACAGAAGCACAAACTAGGAGCAGCTAACATTTCCAAGTCTGCGTTTATAAAAAATAATGTCAGGCTACTGAAATGTATTTGAGCGTGCAAAACGAAAACAACCTCTGTGGTCGTAGTTCACATGAAAGTTGACATTAAATCAAACTTTCTGTACAAAAGCATGAGTGCTATGTGTCCTGAGCACATTGTCTGAGTTCAGCGAACTTGTCTAAAGTTTGGTGTCATCTCCCGTCAAGGAAATGGGCTGAGACTGGCAGGACTTAACGTCGGTGCTCTAGTTCGAATAGTCCCAGCTCCAGATTTAGTTCAGCCTGCTGTGGCCCGATGGCCTGGATACAGCTGGCCTCTGGGGAACCATGACTGATTAGTTGACATTGACATTCTTCGCAAACACTTTTACACAAAAGCAAATTACAATACAGGACAGTACCAGTCGAGTGATATGGATTCTTTCGAAAGCCAATGTCGATATAAATACTTGGGACACTGGGGCTAGTTGTCACAGAGAGTGTATGTCAACTGTAAGGTTTGGTTAAATTCGAGAGACACAATGTACATTTTTGTATTTTTACAATTTCATGAATTGCTGTTTAATAGCAGGTTCCATGTGACAACTTACCCCACATAGTGTGACAACATGTCTCTGATCTTGGGTTGCTGGTGGATTGGATTTAGCAAATAACACCACAGAGTGCTTATTAATGTGCCAAGTGGGCACTGTTAATGGCCAAAAATTGACAAAGACTGGTGGATTATATCAATTTATAAATACTAGGACAAGCAAACTAGCGAACACTGCTCTTGGTTACATTTAAAATGCTTAAACTGATGTTAGACATCAGTTTGACCTATGACATCACCACTTAATAGAAGAAGAGGTGGTGAGAAGGTGTGTGTGCGTATGTGTGAGCAATAACACATCTCACTGTTTAAAAAATCTTGCCTTCGGACCTGAACCTGGAATTGATGCTTTAACTGAGAGCTATTTCTATGGCAACCTCTCTTTTGGCTCTCCTTCTCTTGAATTTTTCTCTATGCGCGCACACACACAGTCTGTTGTTCAACATTCCCACTCAGTAACACCTACACAACTCAAACTCGCACTGAAGCTAATAATTGGACAAAAAAAAGGTGCATTCAGTGCCAAAAGCAAACATACAACCCCTTACTCAAGGTGTCTCTATACACCAGAGTTAAGGCTGTTCTGAGCAGGCTCTGTGCTGACTTCAAATTGTGTGTAAACATATAAAAGCTGTATTTAAGTCTAACCCAGCTGTAACCCACCTTAACTTCTCAGAAGTAGATCTGATGCTACTTGGCTTCTGTGCAAATATAAATGCAGCATCTGAGCAGCCTTAAACTTTCTGTGCTGCCTTTGCAACATACCAAAGATGACATTTATATACAACCTCTATGTTAATAGTAGATGTATTTTTATAGTCACAAAACACACTCAGTGCTTTTCAGAAGTAGTGTTTCACTGCCTTTATATTAAAACAATAAGTATTATCAAAATACAAAAAGTTGTATTGAAAAGAACTGAATTGACTTACAACATACTTCTCAAAACTTAATACTTTTTTAATAGTCAATATTATAGTCCCTATAAGCGCTAAAATCCCTTATGAAACACGACGAACAAATACTAAAGTGAAACATTCAAAACAGAACGTCTGAATTGTTATAATTCTTGCGTTGTTCTAGTTAAAGCTCGAATACTCGAGGTCGCGTCGTTGCACTTACCCGCTGACTGATTTCTCTCATCCTCTCCTGGCGAAGTTTCGACAAATCCGCTACTCGAGACATTGCGATAGTCTAATCGTCTTCAGTACAGCGAAAATCGAATCTTCTTACGGCAAAATATGTATATCCCATTAATTAAGATAAAAGTTTCCTTTGGTCCTGTTTATGTCTAATAGCAGCGTTTTTAAAAGGCAGGAGACATTCACAGAACAGCGCGGTGCGGTAACTTTGAGGGAAATAAGCTTCTCTCTCTCTCTCGCGCTCTCACTCTCTCTCTCCTCCCCTTCAGTTCAGGAAGCGCAAGATGACTGTAACCCAGACCGCTTAGAATCTCGATAACATAATTTTATATGATTCAATTAAAATGAGTGGTATATTGTCTCTTATCTTAATGCCGTATTGTAAATATTTCTAAATCAATCAAGGAAAAATTACTTTTCATTTATACGAGTAAACGCATTTTTTCTCTTTTATTTTATTTTTTTACTATTTAGCCAGAAAAAAATGCATTAAATAGTAAACCACCTTGAGCTGGTAATGTCACCTTAAACTGTAAAACCGACATGTTACCTTTCAGAAGGAATAATTATATGACTACATATTTATAAATCATTTTAGCTTGAGAACGCTTTATCAGCTATGATGTGTAAAATAAAAATAAAAATACATTTAATATCAAATACATTTCTAAATATAGAATTATCATGATCATTTTTTGTGAGTGTTATACCTGTAGAATTAGTAGGTTATTGATATCTATGGCTATACCAGTCAGTTTAAGTTTATGTAAAATACTAAAAAATCTGCATATTAATATTAGGCCTGCCACGAGTTAATATGATTGAAACATATGTGTGGTTTAAGTACAGAAGATGCTACATCTGTCATGATGTAATGATGGTAGGCTACTAAAGCAACAACAGTACTTGAGACTCTCAAACCCGGTCGCTGAACTCTATAGTACGCTATAGTACTATAGCACTAACACCTATTCAGCATTTCTCAGAGAGGACTGTACCACTAGAAGGAAGACTTAATTTTCGGAAAGCTTGTGGTCTGCATAAGCAAGCAAAAAGCACCCTTGAGTGAAATCAGACCAATTACTACCTTAAATGAAAATGAAACGATGGATAGTTCATTTATTATGCAAATTAACATTTAATAATAAAGACATTTAGTACAACAAATAACATCTGTAAGTATGTATCCAATGTTTCTAAATGCTGCAGTATTGGAGTGGCTCGGCACGCACCTCTGCAGTTTACCTCTGTATACCGGGAAAGGCAGAAAATGGTGGAGGTTTTCTTTTGGGAAGAGAGCCGAAGGGAGAGGAGGGGAGTTTCTTTTCCCGCTTTGGCCACATCTGTCGCCATGCCAACAGTGTACTTAGACTTTGGCTGGGTTATGAGGGGAGCCTGGAAAGTTTACAGTGGGCGGCAAGGTTTGGGTTCTTATACGGGCACATTCCCAGAAGCATGCAAAAGACTGGTTGAATGCTTTTTCTTTTTTAAATACGTTGCATGGTTTAAAGCTAGACAAATCTCTCAGCAGATTAAAGCAAGATTAAAGCAGGTCAAATCTTGCAACAGATGTACTGTCCCATCTAGTCATTTTGGATTCATCAAACAATACTGACTGTAGCCCAGACGACATAATCTGGTCTACGTAATCTGGTTGTGGAACAGATAAGAGAGTTAGATGAGCAGAGGTTGAGAGAGTTGTGTGTGTGTGTATATACATATATTAGTGCTGTCAAACGATTAATTGCATCTAAAATATGTTTTTTGTTTAAATAATATATTTGTGTGCAGTCTGTGCACTGTGTATATTTATTTATATTTAAATACGCACACATACAATAGAGATTTAGAAAATATTTACATGCCCTTCAGCCGTGATTTATTCACAATACACTGTATACACACACATATAAATTCTGTATACACATTTTATATTATATAATATATTTATAATACACAATTTTTATAAATACACTATTTTCTATGATTTTACATATATAAATATACACAAAACTATATCTATAATATAAATGAAAATACACGTATTAGCATTGCTTATAATTGAATACCATGAATTTTATTTGTTATAAATAAAAATGTTTTGACTGTTACACCGAAGCCAGCTTGTGTTGGAATAAAGAGCTTTTATTAAATTAGTTGATTATGTAAGTTAAAATAAATTCTCAAAAACCTTGATGTACTATGGTGTTGGACATTTAGTAAAATAGCGAGTTACATCACCATTCGGCTCTCAAAAAGCCATCCCTCCACCCATCACCATCACTATTCTGGTAGAAAATGAGTACATGACATCTCTTTCTGTGAAATCCACTAGCTCTTCAACTTTAAATACTGAAGCATTTAAAGAGCTATCTCTCTTTCTCTCAGAGTCTTTCACTCTTGCTCGCTCTTTGGTTCAGTGTCTCTGAGGAAGGACAGATTGCACTGTGGGCGGACTTCCACACAAGTGTTTCAACACTTCTTCTCATGCTCCCTCTTACTCACAATTTCTTTAATTTCATGCACACAAGCTTTCTTCCTTGTGTTGGTAATAACAAATGTGTGGCATGGGACCAGCTACGTTGTTTATTAGCAGTCAGATTTCAGCCCCTGCAGCACTCCTGACCAGATCAATAATGATGACTACTCTGTCTTCAGCAAGTATTGGAGGGCTGCCTCAGTACTCGGATAATGCTGATGTTACTGGAGCTATGCTAACAAATGCTAAGAAGCAAGATGCCACTTCATAATCAGTGCCAGTTCAACAAGTACACTGACTACACTGACTGATCTTGTTATTCATCATTCATTTGATCTCAGAAAATAATTAATTAATTAAATAAATAAATGCGTACATACATACATACATATATACATAAATACACACATATACATACATAAAATTTCATGTTTTAAAATTATATCCCAATTTTTCACTTTTATTTACATCTCTAACTTTTGCTATATTTTCTTTTTCATAATTACTTTCAATGTATTTGAAAATAACAAATAAATTATGTTTGAATGCAGCTATTTTGAGAAGGGTCTGGTTGCAGCTTGGCGCTTGCACTCTCAGACGTGCATTCTCAGGCTTGCACTCTCAGACACTTGCACTTCCGCTAGCGACGTCACTTGCAGTCTTTTTTATTTTTTATTTTGTTCTATTTATTGATTACTTTTTGTTTGAATCTCTCAACATTTTACAACAGTATAGCCAGGTGGTGAAGACAAGACAAAAGAAACTAAATTACGAAGTCACTTGCAATCGCCACTTGCACTCTCCGATACCTGCAACATCACTTTCAATCGACACAAATTGTGCGTGTTGCCAATGGAGACAAGACGCTGTGGTGGTGATTTAATGATAACAACTAATTTAGTACCGTAACCTACAGGGTCCTGCAAGAAAAAGACAAGACCCGCAAATCCGTGGCCACAGAACAGCAGAATATGAATGCAATGCACAAAGTCTCTCGATAAGCGTTTTCCTCCTGTAGAAAAACATAAACAAGTGACAATTTTTTCTTGTCTTCACCACCTGGCTATACTGTTGTAAAATGTTGAGAGATTCAAACAAAAAGTAATCAATAAATAGAACAAAATAAAAAAGACTGCAAGTGACGTCGCTAGCGGAAGTGCAAGTGTCTGAGAGTGCAAGCCTGAGAATGCACGTCTGAGAGTGCAAGCGCCAAGCTGCAGCCAGACCCTTTTGGCTATTTTTGCCTTTTCACAATTACTTTTAATGTATTTGTAAAATAAATAAATAAATACATACATACAATTTCACTTTTTTAAAGTTATAGCTCACTTTTTTCTTTTTTCACTTTTTCTACATTATCTCTAACTTGCTATTTTTTTGCTTTTCTTTATCACTTTTAGCTTTTTTGAAAAACATATATTAACATACAGCTATTTTTGCCTTTTCACCATGACTTTCAATGTACTTGGGAAAAAATTAAATAACAAATAAATTCCCATTTTAAATTCATACTGTTGATATTTTTATTTTTTTTAAATAATCTGCAACTTTTGATATTTTTTCCTTTTCATAATTATTTTCAAATGTTTTTGAAAAAATATATTAAATAATAATAATAATAATACATCGGAAGCGATTTTTATTGAAGACAAATAGAATTAAACTGTTTATTCAATACATAACAGAATAAAATTAATTTTTTAAAATAAAAAATAAATTTCAGGAATTAGAGTAAAATGTCAAGGTCTCAAATTGTGCCAGAAATTTCAATATGAACTCAAATATACATTTATACATGCATTTGTTTTCAATGTAATTTAAGAATTTCATCCTATTTTAAAAGAAACATCTAGAAATAGAGTTCATTTATGTGTTGTATGCATTTTGCATTCATTTGCATTACACTGAAGCTGGTAGTTACAATGATAGTAGGTGTTAGATGTGGCCATGACTCTACACTGAAATAGATGGATAGAAAGAGAGAATGAAAGAGAAAGAGAGAGGGAGCGTTGCTCTGGGTTACCACTCCATAGAGGAGGCTCTTTTCAGAGCTGCTTCCTGCAACAGACGGGAAAATGTGTTTTTCTGTGCATGTTTATGACAGTAGGAGTTATAGTGAGGACTGTGTGTGTTTTTGCAGAGATAACGACCAGGTTCTGGAGGCTGAAGCCCATGAGGCATGTCATTCAGCACAGATTGTGTCACAACACAGCGTGATGCCTTAAGGTGAATGTGTGTGTGCACATTTGTATTCATGAGTGTATTTCAAATTTTGGGTAAGTGAGATGCAGCATCAATTAGATAGAAGTTAGAAAGTTATATGTTGTTCTTGTCACACGGTCAATAAAAAAATTAAGGGGGTCTGAATACTTTCCGTACCCACTGTATATATATATATATATATATATATATTACATTTTTGATGTAAAAAATTGCGTCAATAAATGAAGACATAAAAAAGGAGACAACTTTACCTAATATTCGCACCCTTATTTTAAAATCCCATTCACCTTTCCATTTAAAAACAGTCCAGATCCCAGTCTGTCAGCGGGGGTGTGGGAGGGGCTCCTGCTGACATGTTTCACAGATGTTTACTCCTGTAGTGGGATTGTGGTAAGAAATGAAGATTGTAATGTGTAATGCTTAATGTTTATCTGTTAAGACCTAAATGTAAAGGGGTGCAGAAAAGAGAATGTATGGAGTTTATAAGTGGCGGGACAGAAAGAGCAACTGAAGGATACAAGGAAAACAATGGGGACAGCTGAGAGTTAAAGATCATTGGAGGAGGAAACAGGCCAGACGATGAGATGACTCTGCCAGACTGTTTACTTTGCAGCTAATAATCATCATCACACACACACACATACACACACACACACACATCCCTGCACTGTGGTGGTACCACTCAGTAAGAAAGAGCTTTATTATACATGATTACCATATTTATATTTGCTGCACAGCTTTCGCTACAATTAATATGTTTAATAATAAGATGAAGCCTTATCTTAAAGTTTAAAATCACTTTTAAAAGCTAAAAATGTTGTACAATACAATCAAAAAGTTCCCTCTCAACAGTAAAGAATTAATACCTAAAGGCTGACAGAGTTAAAAACAAACCCGGTCATGCCGCTTTGAGTTTGTGCCTGTGGTCTGTCCTTTGACAAGCTCCTTCCTTGTGTGTGTATGGGGTCAGATCAGGCTTCAAACAGCTGACTGGACCCGTGTGTGATTGTTTGTGTGTGGGTACGCACATGTAAGCGTCTGGAACTGAGAGAGAGAGAGAGAGAGAGAGAGAGAGAGAGAGAGGAAAGCAGAAAGCGCTTCCAAGGAAGTCTAACAAACAAAACCTCAGACAGAAGTGTGTTACTAATAACACGTATTTAGAGAAAACTGTAGACTGTACTATAAATCTGGTAATGTGGTTAAAAAAAATGATTTAAAAACAAGACGTTGCCATTTAAGCAAACGGTTCAGCTTGCTTTACAAAGAAACAGGCTGTCTCATAAAACTCCTCCCATCTCTTGCTAGACTGTTTGTGTTGGAGCCTGCGGGACTGGCATGAAAATCTTATTCCCTAAAGTGGATGACTAATCACGAGTGCCAATTCTGTCGAAGCTCCCTTAAGATCTAAAAAAGCGCGTGTGTGATGTTTAGTGCCACGATGTCATGGAAAGACCTGCAATTCAAACAGACCTTTAGCTGTGATGATAAGAGTTTAAATGATAACTCAGTAAATGTGACGAGTCTTGACCTTATAAGTTTATATTGGTTTGTACTGACACATGGGAAAGTTTACATGAAAGCCTATTTCCTTGTCAGGGCAAAAATAAATAAATTTAAAAAAAAAAGGTAATTGCATCTTTCATCCACAATTGTGACTTCATTTCCTCTAATTGCAAATAATAAAAATGCTAATATTTTATGTGTCTGCAATGGGAAATTAAAAACATTAAATTACATATACATATATATACATATATATATATATATAAAATGTAACACAAGTGAACAATGACAGTATATATTGTATATAACAAATGTGACAGTAAACACTACCAAAAAATATCTTACAAATAAAATCTGTTCTTTTGAACTTCTATTCATTATAGAATCATGAAAAAAAATAAACATACATTATTAAGCAGCGCAACGGTTTTCAACTTTGATAATCAAAAATGTTTCTTGAGCAGCAAATCAGTATATTAGAATGATTTTTGAAGGGTCATGTGATGCTGAAGACTGAAGTAATGGCTATTGAAAATTCAGCTTTTTATACACATTTTAAATTGTAATAATAATAATAATACTGTTATAACCATATTTTTGTTCAAATAAATGAAATGAGAAAAAAAAACAAAAAACAAACAAACAAAAAAACTTACTTTTGAATGGTAATGTAGTTAAAAACAAATTCTAATCTTTTAGGAATTCGAAGTTAACATTCTCATAATTACTTTATTACTTTGAAACAGACTTTTAAAGATTTGACAGTCCATGAACATGACTAACACTAATGTGAATAAACGAGGACTTTCTTTCACAAGCACTGCGATACTGACTCAAAAACAATGTCATCTTCAGACCTGTCATCACTCGACCATAAAATCCTGCTTCCTCATGTGTCATTGTAGTGAACTGGGTCAAAGACAGTATTCTGACTGCCATCCATCCTTAAAACAACTACAAAAGGGGCTTTATTCATTCTGTCATATGGGTTTCACAATAATATTGCATCTCACTCTCCCAAGATCATGTTAACTAATGTTGCACAGTACTTTCTGATGGTTCAGTGAGTGTTTCTTAAACCTGCCCATAGATCACGCATGACTAACACTAATGTGAATAAACGAGGACTTTCTTTCACAAGCACTGCGATACTGACTCAAAAACAATGTCATCTTCAGACCTGTCATCACTCGACCATAAAATCCTGCTTCCTCATGTGTCATTGTAGTGAACTGGGTCAAAGACAGTATTCTGACTGCCATCCATCCTTTAAACAACTACAAAAGGGGCTTTATTCATTCTGTCATATGGGTTTCACAATAATATTGCATCTCACTCTCCCAAGATCATGTTAACTAATGTTGCACAGTACTTTCTGATGGTTCAGTGAGTGTTTCTTAAACCTGCCCATAGATCACCTCAATTAATTGAAACCTGAAGAGATAGTTCACCCAAAAAATGTTGTGGAACATAAAAGACATTATTTTGAGAAATGTCTCTGCCTTTTTGCCCATATAATGGAATTCAGTGTTAACCAAAACTGTTACCAACATTCTTCAAAATATATTTTGTGTTCTACAGTAGAAAGGCTGTCTCTCAAACACAAAAATGTATGAACCTGCTGGAACCTTTCTGAATTTAATAAAATAAATGATTATGGTTTTGATAAGATGTCAAACCGGCAGACTCTGTGGCACTTTCTGAGAAATTTTAGCTGACTACTAAGTGAGTCAGTGTTTGCCAGGCTCCTATGATTCATGACAAGCTGGAATCTGATTCTCAGCACAAACCAAGCTGTGGAACTTCAGCTGGGAGCTTAATGATATAGTATAGTATAGAGCAAGTATTATTAGCTTGAGAACTAATAATAATGGCAGAAACTGAAATTTTACAGAGAACAAGTGGAGGAGGGAGACACAGTGTTTTTGCTTAATTATCAAGTTGCCTGTTCAGCAGGATTGTCTCACTCTGCCCTCTGTTGGACTGGAATGGGACTATTGTCCAGTTTCACTACACTGCCCCCTCTCTCCTGAACTAAAACGTGCAATATGCCATATGCAACTGGTAACACTTCACTTCTGATGACAGATTAAAATAACAGCCAACCAGAAATGATACTGGTCATCAACGTAGGTTTGCCTTTTGACACAGTAAGCACAGGAGTGGACAGGAAGCTGGGCCCCTACCTTGCTTTTAGGAGTCATCTTGCGCAGGAAGCTCAGTGTTCGCTCCAGGCGGTTTCCTGAGGTGTCCTCTTTGTTTTCATGCCCCTCAGCCTTTATTTGCCCTCTATCTATGTCCCAGCCCGGAGCAGCAAACTCGCTGTCTATACTGTATCAGAAATTAAAAGTATGGATATTTACAATTGAATATGTTAGGATATTTATGATTAAAACAAGCCAGGACTGAGACACACCTGTGAGATGATCCTCCAATCTGGTTGTACGAAAAACTCTCTAGATCACACCGAACAAGACAAGAAAAATTTTCTCATTGATTTGAGGAAATAGAACTTGGATTGCACATAACGTAATGCTGTCTTCTTAATATCGGTTTCAGTTTCAGAGTCATAAATAAAGAGTCAGAAACATAGTGGACATAAAATATTTGAACACTTATTTTTAGGGGGAAAACTGTATAATAAAAATAACATCAAAAAGTGAGGGAAAGAACCACATAGGAAATATAAATGAATGGTTTTATTTGAATTAATTTGTGAACAAGCTGGAAACCCCAAACACACTCAACTGACCATGGCAGTAGGAGCGAGGGCGAGGGGCAGAGCTTCTAGGCATCTGCTGCATCATACACAGGCTGGGGGCGGAGACACTGCAGCCATGCATCTGATTGGACTGCTCCTGAGGGAGAAATTTACAAAGCAGTTATCTAATTAAAATATTTAATATACACAACTGTTCAAAAGTTTGGGGTCAGTATATTTTTGAAAGAAGTACAGAAATACAGTTAAAAACAGCTGTATGATTACAATATAGCTTTCCTATTTTAATATATTTTTATTATTATTAACAATAATTAGTCATTTATTTCTGTGATGGCTGTGAAGATGAATTTTCATCAGCCATTACACTCCAGTCTTCAGTGTCACATGATCCTTCAGAAATCAAGAACCATTTCTTCTTATTATCAATGTTGAAAACAGTTGTTTCTGCATAATATTTTTGTATAATAGTTTTAATAAAATATTTTTACTTGATATTTTACTTTAAAATGATGATACTTTTTTTCTGGCCGTGAAAACCATTCAAATTTATTTGAAATTATTTGAAAAGACTGTTACATTGTTACAAAAAATGGCCACTTTTGATCAATTTAATGCACCATTGTAGAATTTAAGAATAAAACTTTGTCTACATTTTTTGGAATCCACTGCAATTGAACGTTCAATATTGTGCGGTTTGCATAGGTAGAGTTATTTTGCTGAACATAAAGTGCATTTCACATTTCCATTGAATAATTAATCAGTTTGTTGTTTTTCCACTTTTCCAATCCATGATCAGTGAATTAATTTGCTGCTCCATCTTGATCTCAGGAGGCTTTAAAGGCAGCTACTAATTATAAGTATACAGTACACAGTAATGCAGCTCACAGAAGCTCTGTGTGCGTGTCCTAACCTCCAGCGCTGATCGATGATGTTCCTGATGCTCTGCTCCAACTTCCTCCTCAGTAAGTGACGTCAGGGAAGCTTGAGTGACAGACCTGCGGGCTTCTCGGGCTCTTTTTGACCTCCATGCACTGTTTAGCACTAAGGACATCTCATCCGGGTTCAGATCTTCAAGACTCACACTAAGAAGAGAGAGAATGAACATTAAATTCACACACATACATACTATCATTACAAAGTACCAGAAATTATAAGTTCCACAGGACATCTGCAATAACAAACAAACTTACACATATGTAAACACAAATATATACAAACTCATAACATTATAGATTAAAAAACTTCAATCTTACTCTTTCCTCTTCCTTTGGATGACTTTAAGTCGACTTCTTTAAAGCTAACCTGAAAATTAGCTGCAGTGTAATGTTAGCTCCTTACTGGAAAGACCTATGTATGTCTGTGTGTTCTTATCTATCTGTGTGTGTCTCTGTCTCCTCACTGAGTACATTGGCACTGGCTGGTGGTGATCTCACAATAATAGTCCACAGAGTGACACAGTAGAGGCCCTATATCAGGACAGCCATGCGTGAGAGAGAAAGAGTTATAAGGCACAACATTGAATAAGAATATATATATATATATTGCTTATTGTTAATATTAGTGTTGCTGCTGATGCTTTAAATGAAATGTTTTTTTATTGTTGTAATGTGAAGATTAAATTTAACATGAAAGACTGCTAATTTTCAGCACTTTTTTTAAGATGACTGAAAGGAGGAAAAACCAAAGTGAAGTATGGACTTACTTCACTGAGTCATTTATTTACTTTATAACAGTAAATAAATATCGGTTCTGCATATTGGTTATCGGGCACATAAACATGCAAATAATTGGTATTGGTTATAAAATATCAATATCGGTCGATCACTAATATATATATATATATATATATGTATAGTTTTAAATTAAAATGGTTCAAATTTTAATAGTTCATTTATATGTAGTGCATTTCTGATGCAACTAGTGCATCCCAAAAACTACTGCAACAAAAAATACATGACAAAATAAAACAAAAACTAGAATAAAACGGTAAAAAAAAAAAGACCCAATAAATTTAACATGGAAAAATATAATAATTTAAATACAATAAGGGTAAGAAAAATTATAATATATAACAAAATATGTTGTAAAAATCCTATTCTGCAGGGTTAACTATTAATTTCAGTGAGTACATAATTTAGGTTGTGTGGGTTTGCTGACAAAAACAATTATATTACACAATTTTAAAGTTTGGGGTCAATAAGATTTTGTTTTTGAAGAAATTAATACTTTAACTCAGCAAGAATGCATTGAACTGTCAAAAAAAGTAAATATACTTATAATTTTACAAAAGATTTGGATTTCAAATAAATGCTGTTCTTTCTATTCGTTAAAAATCCAACAAAATGCATTTTGTTTTCCACAAAAATATCAAGCAGCACAACTGTTTTCAACATTGATAATAATGTGAAATGTTACTTGAGTACCAAATCAGTATATTAGAATTATTTCTGAAGGATCATGCGACACTGAAGGCTGCTGCTAATTCAGCTCTGCCATCAGAGAAAAAAAATTACTTTAAAATATATTAAAATAGAAAGTTAATGTTAAATAATGAAATATAGCACATAATACATGTAAGTATAGATAAAGCCAAATTAGTCACAATCTCCAGTTAAAAAAAAAAAAATTAAGGTAGAGCACACTTGGACCATTCTAAAGTGTCACTGAGGTAAATGTGATTTTTACCTGCGTGTGTCATTGGGTGGATATCCCTGTGCCACAGCTCCAGGTTCCCAGCTGTGTCTCCTCCAGGGGTCGAGTTGAGTCAGGTAACGAGTGGCAGAGGAGCGTAAGGTCACAACCGGTGGAGAGCAGTGAGGAGGTGAGAATGAGGAACAAACAGGACGAGGAGACGGAGGAGGAGTGCTCGACATCTGGGTGTAATGAGTGAGAGAACAAACAAATAATGCTAAATTATTGGCACATAATTGGCACACATGGTTCTTTACTCAGTCAGACATACATATGTACAAATTCATACCGTGTCCATAAGGTCAGGCAGCTCCTCAGGGCCCATACTCAGATTATAGCTTCACTGCTCCCCCTACAGATCAAAATATGACATTACTATTTCTGAAAAATGTGCTTGGCTAAATGGTTCAAAAAATAAAATCATAATAGAAGTTATATCCATTACATCTGTTACATATCCAAACCACCACTAAAGCATGGCTAAAGTCAAAATTATGTGTATAGCACTTTTCACAATACAAATAGTTTCAAAGCAGCTTTACACAAACTCATGATGTTAATCTTTATAATATCATAATGATCGTTCCAAACCTGTTAAGTTTCTTTCATCTGCTGAGTGTCTAAACAAAAGAAGATATTTTGAACAATGTGGGTAACCAAAAAGATGAAGGTAGCCATTGAAAAAAATACTATGTAAGTAATCGGCTACTGTCAACTTTTTGGTTGCTCACATTGTTCAAAATATCTTCTTTTGTGTTCAACAGAAGAAAGAAACTCATTTTTGGGTGAACTATCCCTTTAATGCTTTATAGCCACATTTAGCAGTTTAGAGCTGGGCGATAATATAGTTTATAGCTGATATTTTCTAAATAGCATATATCACTTTACGCAAGTATACTGTAAGTATGTGTATAAAGTTGGATAAACTAATTATCTGATTTTATACACGCATCGTAAATGCCCAAGGAATGGTGCTGTATCCAAAAACACAGGTTGGTTGATTAAGCCATTTGATAGTTTATTTTTTACTTCTAAAAATATGTATATTGCTCAATTACTTTAATGTACTACTTTTTTTATTTGTAGAGTTTTTAAAACTGTAGCATGACTAATTCAAATTATGAATAACTTTTCAGTTTCAAAGTAGCTTCCCCAACACTGATACCAGTGCATTATATGGTTGCTAAGGTTTGCGGATTAGTTTTTACCACATTGTTATCCGGTTTCTAAGGTGCGCTGGATGCTAGGTGGCTGCTTTCAAGCAAAAAGTCAAAAGAGCCCACCCTCGAGTCACTAGATATGACTCAGGTCTCTCCTACAGTTTAACTCTATGCAGTTTTATCTGGTGTGTTTATCATCTGCCAGATGAAAGTCTGTTCTTGCCGTAAGGTGCTTATCTAACTTGATGTGACCCTTAAAAATAACTATTATTGGTGTAACCTTACATAGTCAGGTTATTCAGTCATATAAAATATTTTTGATTTTCATAAAACCAGTTAATTAGATATTACCAGTATTTCTAGCATATGTAACAACTTTTTTTGCAGTGTAAATAAGCCTGTTATCTGATATCATATCCCAATTCAGTTTACAACTGCAATAAAAGTCCAGCACATGAGAGAATTCATCCCATCATAAAAGCTAGGCGATTTCACAATTCATAAAAAAGTGTGTCGCAACCTCAGTGTTACAGGGAGTTTATGGAAAGTGAGTGATGGGCTGGGAACAGCTTTGGTGAATGCTTTCACTCCAATAGTCTGTTTAGCTCTCATTTTACCTCCCTCTTCCTTTCTTCCCCTCGGTCTCTATGGTTATCGCTTATTACATAACACTGTTTTGAAATCGTCTGGAGTGGTTCCACTTCCATCCTTTTCTGTATTCCTATTCTAATAGGAATGCATTGTGAAGCACACATATAAAGCCATTTCCTCTTAAGTAAAATGGCTTCTGTCTCTCTCTAGTATTCCTGTTTGCAGCAAACATTAAAAGTGAGTAATGCTCTGCAAATAATTTGTCCATGAATGCACACGTCACAAAAACACAGTCTGCCAACAGGCCGAGATTAGGCTGTTACCACCTGTTCCACACCTTTGTGTGCAAGCATGTACAATGAGAGAATGTGAACGGATTGTGGAATGGAGAATGTAGAGGTTGGGACTGTAGCGATCGAAGAGGTCAAAGTTCATTGTTTTGTTTCCTAACAACAAAACTGTCATTGCGCTGTATATAATGCTTATCATACATTAATTTTTGTTCTTAAATACATTATGTTTCTATTGTCTTATGCCATTTTTTATTTAAACTCATGTTGTACTAAATCAAAGGGCTGTATGTGCCAAACTTCAAAAAGGAAACAAAAGCACTATAAAAGGATCTTAAAAGTGGTCCATTCAACTTGTTGACTATATTAAAGTCATAATTTACTGACAATCTTCTGGGCAGTTCCACTAAAACTGGAACACTGAGTTAATAAGTTCAAGTCGATTCATGAACAAATCATTTGTATTTTGTGAAATGGATCAACTGATTCATTGAATGAAACATGTGATCTGATTCAAGACAACAAATGAAAATGTTAGTGGAAAATCTGGTTTATCCTGGAGTTTTTTTCTCCAGAACACGAGTCAGAAATGTTACCCTGGACCACAAAACCAGTCTCAAGTCGCTTGGGTATATTTTTAGCAATAGCCAAAAAAACATTGTATGGGTCAAAATTATCGATGCTGTGACAGCCGCTTTCTGTCCGTGTGCTTCAGATGTGTGCTCTCAGAAAACCGTATATCTGAAGTTTAAACTCATATGGTTTAAAACGCATGATTTCAGCGCGATAAACATGATAATCAGAACCAAAACAGATGTTTTTAGCAGATACGAACTGTAAAGGCGCAGCCCTATTCTGGAAAAGGGGGGCGGGGAGCAGCAGTTAATTTGCATTTAAAGACACAGGCTCGAAAAACAGCTTGTTTCTGCTTCCACTCAAAATAGGCATTTTCAAAATTATATAATAAATGATCTGTGGAGTATTTTGAGCTGAAACTTCACCGACACATTCTGGGGACACCAGAGACTTATATTACATATTGTAAAAAGGGGCATAATATGTCACCTTTAAGTAAAGATCATTTCTTTACTTAAAGTCGTCCTTCGGATGAGACGTTAAACCGAGGTCCTGACTCTCTGTGATCATTAAACATCCCAGGATGTCTTTTGAAAAGAGTAGAGGTGTGACCTCGGCATCCTTGCCAAATTTGCCCATTGGCCTCTGATCATCATGGCCTCCTAACAATCCCCATATCTACTGATTGGCTTCATCACTCTGTCTCCTCTCCACCAATAAGCTGGTGTGTGGTGGGCGTTCTGGCGCACTATGGCTGCCGTCGCATCATCCAGGTGGATGCTGCACACTGCTGGTGGATGAGGAGATACCCCCTGACAATGTAAAGCGCTTTGAGTGCCTAGAAAAGCGCTATATAAACGTAATGAATTATTATTATTATTAATTATGTTCCATGAAAATATTTTGTACATTTCCTACCGTAAACATATCAAAACTTAATTTTTGATTAGTAATATGCATTGCTAACCTCTTTTTGCACCCTCAAGTTCCAGATTTTCTAATAGTTGTATCTCGGCCAAATATTGTCCCCATCATAACAAACCATACATCAATGGAAAGCTTATTTATTCAGCTTTCAGATAATGTATAAATCTCAATTTCGAAAAATTGACCCTTATGACTGGTTTTGTGGTCCAGGGTCACAAATATGCAAGGACAAAATCACTATATAATTACATTTGTCATGGGAACAAATACATATTTATTAATACAAATAATGGAAAATATAGTTTTGATATTTTGGCTGCTAAATTTTCACCTTTGGCAGGTGTGGCATTATTTTGGACTCCGTGTACATCTGCTCGACACAGATGTCATAGCTTTTAAAATCCCACAAGATCATCACAAGATTACTGATAATACCATAATCACATTATGTCACCATGAAGGCAGCCAGCGCTTTTTTCCTCCAGACACACGAGAACAGCAATTTTCTGTCTTTTATACACCCTCCGACCCCTCCTTCTTAGTCTTTCACTCCTCCACCGCTCCTGGGCCTCTTTTCCAGTCCTCTCGCTGATACATGTACTCTTTCTTGCATACATTCACCTCTCTTGCACCTACTCTCTCTATCTCCGCCCTAACTTTAGAGCAGGGCTCTCCAAACTCGGTCCTGGAGGGCCAGTGTCCTGCAGAGTTTAGCTCCAACCCTAATTAAACACACCTGAACCAGCTAATCAAGCTCTTACTAGGCATAGAAACTTCCAGTCAGACGTGTTGAGGCAAGTTGGCGCTAAACTCTGCAGGACACCGGCCCTCCAGGACCGAGTTTGGACAGCCCTGCTTTAGAGTCTAGCCCCAAACAATGGATAGATCAAATTACCTCCTGATTCATTGCTCAACAGAGGCGTGGAAGTGGACGGTGGATTTTTATTGAACTTATCTGATGTCTTTAAAGGTGGAGTTTGTGATTTCTGCACTGCTAACACTGCAATGGCATGGCTGAAAGAATAATGACTGTTTTCAGTCAGGTTTCCTGAACACTTCAGTCCATCTGCAATTGGTCAAATAAACAAATAGTCTGCCTCAAATACCACTGGTCATGTCCACGTTGTGGGGCTAGTTGAATGCTTTTAGCTTATATTGCTAACCATTATAAATTTAGATGTAATTAGGGCTGTGGGGATTTGATGACAAAAACATTTGGCTATATCCCCAAAGAGCAAACATGCCGGACAATAGGAGAAAGTACAGTGTACAATGAGTCAGGGTGAACTACAGGTCGGCAGCTGCGTGCGAGTGTGTATAAATTCGCATGTGTTAGTGTGTGTGATGATTGCAGGTGCATCACTGGCACACTGCATTCAGTTCATGACTCATCCGATTGCTGTCACCATTAGCAACTGGATTAGCATCCAAAACAGAGGCAAACGCACTTTTGACATTCCAGTGGAGCCTCTGAATTGTACTGCAGAACTCATTTTGTGATCTGGGCCATCAAAGAAGCCAATGCACCTTACAATTTAAAGTGACAGTTCACCAGGAAAATTCAAACTGCAAATTTGTACTCACTCATTTTGTTTTAAACCTGTATGACTTTTTTTATTCTGAAAGAAATATGTTTTTAAGAATGTTCACACTGCTCTATTTTAAAGGGATAGTCCACCCAAAAATTAAATGTATCTCATCATTTATTCACCCTAGTGTCATTGCAAACCTCTATTGTTTATATTAAAGAAAGTATTAATTAAAGGGATAGTGTCATGTCATTCTTCATGTCATGTCATGTCATTCCAAACCCATATGACTTTCTTTCTTCCGTGGAATACAAAAATATGAAGAATGTTGGTAATCAAGCAGTTTCAGGTTTTGTTTAGTTTCGTTTATATGAAAGTCAACGGGATCGAGATGTTTGGTTACCAACATTCTTTAAAATATCTTCTTGTTTGTTCCACCGAAAAAAAGAAAGTCATAAAATTTTGGAAAGACATGAGGTTGAGTAAATAACAGAATTTTCATTTTTGGGTAGACTATATCCTTTTAAATATACATCTTTAATATAAACAATAGCGGGCAAAATAGTTTAGAAGAACCTTGTTTCTTTCATTTTCCTTGTGCTCTCTCACTTCCAAGATGTCTACCCCCCTCACCACCTTGTGTGCTGTCAGTCACCAAAGTGACTATAAACATGCCCTCCACCCCCTCCCGTTTGTCACCCCAATTCTATTTATCCCCTCTTCCTTTTCTTATTCGCTGTGAAGAAGGCTGCATGTATTCTCAGAGGGGGATTCTGACTAACACAGAACTCTTTAGCATGCTGAATAGCTCTTACTAATGACTAGATCTCTGTTTGCCGAAGTTAAGAGGTTTCCTATTACGGCAGACTTTGATCAACTCAAGATTAACCGATGAAAAGCACTTCAAGTTCTCAAATATATACAGTAGATCATATTTACATAATCTGAAAAATCATTGTAAAATCATTACACCAAGGAACTCTATAAGGTCAAAAGATCAAAAGCAAGGACACTTGAATACAGGGAATGACCTCGCTTCAAAAGCTTCTTTGTAAGAAATCAATGCATTTGTAATCAGATCAACTGTTCCTGAGAATCTCAGGTCTGATATTTAGGTCAGCAAAATGAAATGGAACTGATTTCTAGTTAGAGAGTTCCTATAAGCATTCCCATCATATTTGCAGCATTAAATAATGAGATTCCTTGTTTACGACACATTGACTTCTATGGTACTTCCCCCCACGAAATGATGCAGTTAACAACAACAACTGTGCCGTCAACACACTTCAGACTCAGGCCACACACATTCACTGGGATCGCTGACCTCGGTTTAATGTTTTCCTATTTTGTTATTGCCATATATGCCATTTCTTTACTATTTATAGGTCAGTATCAGTATTTTTTTTATTTATTAAAAATAAATAAATAATAATAATAATAGTAAACTGTAAAAAAACTAATAATTTTAATAAATACAAATATTTTAATTAATTATTACAATATAAATGACATTTATCTAAAAATAATTTAGTATTTTATAGGCTATATAGGAACACTCATTTAAGATTCCTATGTATTATTTAATGCTATATAAATGGACCCTTTGATGTTATACATGGGTCAAAGACAAAAAAGGGTTTAAGCATAAAAACAGTAAGTGTAATACTGCTTTAAATTATTGTTGTTTTTCGAAGAAAAAAAATGAAAAAGTTTTCTGTTTAATTTAATTGCAATTTTGTTTTTGTTTTTCCGAGCAAAAAATAAATATCATACATTTTTCCCTGATTTACAGAAGACACCGCACTAAAATGTCATTCAGTGAAACATTCTTGTCAGGCATATTTACAACAAAAATCTATTTATGACATATTAAAAGACTAATTACTTTCACCCCAAATACTAATTAGTTGTAATTTTACATTTTTTACATTTGCCACTATGCTAGGTTTTGGCCATTTGTCAGTAAGAATTTTTTACTCATTTAAAACACAATAAAATTTAAGATGCTGCCTTATTCTTTTATATATTTTAGTACAAGTCAGAATAAGTAGCCTATGTTGTTTGAATTTTTACATAAATATTGTGTCACACTGGATGACAATGTAACATTATTTCAACCAAACTGTAACATTTTATTCTCCAAAAACTTATTTGAAACCTTAAAAGTAGACACTTTACTTACATTTAATGTGCTTTCTATGGACATACAATCACTTTTGTACATTTCTTTTGATGCGGACATCTTAACGTCTTTGACCCACATTCATCTGTCACTTTCCCCATCTCCACTGCAAAAAGATCCTGATCCTACTTAGTATGATCTTTTCTGTGTCAGTTTCACCCCTAACCTCTGCTTTCCCTGGTTCTAGCCTCTTTGCTCATTCTCTCTCCATGAAGTCATGTTTTTAAACAGAACTCCATAGGTAAGAAAACCAGCAGGCCCTCACAAAGGTCTCAGGTAGCACAGGGGCCCCTGGAGATTACAGATATAGGGCCAGACACAAAGAGCTTTCTCTCGCACACTCAATTACACATTCTCAACATCCAAATAGCATTTCCTGCCCTTAATCCTTTTCTTTACTCTTAACTGCTGTCTTTGTTTACAGAATGAATACAGAGCCGGTAACGCGAACACGCACAATTAAGTATTTAACAACATAAGGGATGATTAAACATTTTAACATTTTGCATTTTTAAAGACACTTTAAAAAAAAACACTGTATAATGCAGGAAATGTACATTTTCTTGTCCGTTTAATGACCTTAGAAAGTCGTTGAACAAGTAATGGCACTTGTTAAAAGACTTAACGGTGTTAGATAGGCCTAACATCTTTCTTTTTCTTTTCATTTTTTTTTTCATATCCCATACAGTCTCAATGTGTGTTCCCACTTAATAAAAACAGTGTGTAATAACTTTTAGTAACTTACCTGTCCGCTGTGATGTTCTGTTTATATTCGATCCTAACGTCTTTCTGTCAATTTCATCCAGACAGACGCTCCTCGAGGTTTACTTTGTCTTCAAAAACATTAAAAATCCTCTTGGTGTGTTCATCTTATCTGAGCGGCGTAGACCAGATGGTTTCCGAAACGTTTTCACTCATGACATTACCGGACAAACTCCGGTAAAGTACATCTTCAAGCGCTCGTTCTCCGGGAATTACTGCTCTCGCTCTCGCGGCCTCTGCTCTGACCAGCGCCGTCGCCACGCCCACATTGCTGACGACACCACAGGCCCAGGTGTTCTTCTGTGGGACTGCATTTATGGCCATATCATTTAGACAACACACTCCAAGTGTGTGTTTAAGACAGTGAAGGAAATGAGTTCTTGCTACTGGGGTTAATAAAGGATATCTATCTAATAATTGGTCAGAGCTTATGTCAGGGTTCATACACTGTTTGACCAATTAATTTCCCTGACTTTTTCAAACAATTGTGAAGAGCTACATGAGTTTATTATTGTTGTTGTTGTGATTGTTCTGGTTTTGTCAGTTTATTAATTGATTTTCCTGCACTGCACATCACACTTTTGAAATTCCCTGACATTTCCAGGCTTTCCATGAGGATTGTAAACCAAAATGTGATGTGTTAAAAGAAATTGATCAGACATATTAAAGGACAAACTGCTTTTAATTTACACCAAGCAGTATCAAACAAACCAAGGACACACATTAAACTAACAAATTGTATAGGCAAAACCGCATGCACTAAATTGCTTAATTTTTCTCATAACTAAGACAATAGTATCAAATTATATATATAAAAAAACACACACCACATCATTGTTCACAAATACTGCATAAGAAAACTCGATACAAAGACTTGTTCAGAAGAAATCTCACTCACTAATCTGACATGCTGCATTTAAAAGCATAAATAAACATAAAAAACCAACAACAAAAAATGGCCTTGATACAAACAGTGGTCTGTTGACATATTTGATACATTCAATTGAGATATTAGGCCTACATAATATTACAGGAATTACAACCCTCAGGCAAATGTTGCATAACAGAAGACACAGCAACATTCTTGCAAGTCAGGTATGGTATACAAAATATATCATGACAACAATATATAATATTAATTTGTGCGATATTCACATTACAAGTTCTATAGGCAAGAGTGAAAGAGGGTAAAATGTTGTAATGTCTGGATAATGGAAGACTTTTCAAACTAAACAGTGATTTTAAATCTACAAGGAAGACCAGTATCCTTTGAAAAAGACTGGTTTAACTTAATATAGTTTCTTGAGACTCTGAAAGTAAAGGCAACAATTAGAGTCTAGAATAATTCAAGCAGCATTTCATAAAGCTCAACACTGCATGACACCATTCAAGTACATTTAAAGTGGCTCTTCACATGAAATCTCTGTTGATTAAACTCGATGAGGAAAGTCAATAAGTTGTAAAACTGTTAACTGCTTTACATGTCAAACACGATTTATAACAGCCGCATATATCTGTCATAAATGAATACTATTGTTGTTGAGAGTTGACCATAATGAAGCTGCCTACTAGATATTAAACTCGCACTCTTTTAATATTTCAACTATTATTCAGCGATACAGAGAAAAAGGCAACTGGTTCAGTTTCACTATGGTATCAATAAAGGGAATAAGGTTTGGCCTCTGGTAGTCTAATTCAGGACAGAACATGTATTGGTCTAGATCAAGTTTTTGAGAAAATATGTATTTTAAGGCACTCAGCCCAAAAGTCCTCCCTTATAATTTGGTTTGCTTGTTTTTCTTGAAGTACATTAAACTATGACCCCGTTTACACCTGGTTTTAAGATCCGTTTTGGCTGTTTTAATCACAAGTTGTCAGTACTGAATGGGGTTCAAAATGTTTCATGATTGGTTCACTCAAACCACATTCAGTAGTCAGAAATGCATGTGACCGTGTTGCATTTGTAGTGTAATGTAAAAAGAGTGCCTACTCAGTGTATTTCTAAATAATCTGCATTTTTTACAAATTATTTATTTTAAATTTGAACATTTTTAACTGACAAAGTGATGTATATTGTCAGAGACCTTCCTTTGAACTCCTATTACAAGCTGATAAAATGTATTTGAGCTAGATGTTAGTACCGAGTATAAACAAGGCTTTAATATATTAGAATAAAATATTTAAACACTACCGTTCAAAAACTTTGGGGTTGGTAAAATGTTTTAATCTCTCTAATCTTTCAGCATCCAGTACTCCAGTCTTCAGTGCATGATCCTTCAGAAATCATTCTAATATGCTGATTTGTTGCTCATTAAACATCAATATTGAAAACAGTTGTGTACTGTTTTTGTAGAAAGAATAGCATTTATTTGAAATTGATTTTTTTTGTAACAATATAAATGTCTTTACTATCACTTTTGATCAGTCTAACGCATCCTTGCTGAATGAAAGTATTAATTTCTTTAAAAGAAAAAAAACCTGCCCAAACTTTTGAATTAAAACAATTCTGCATAGATGAGTGGACCAAAATTCCTCCACAGCGCTGTAACAGACTCATTGCAAGTTATCGCAAACGCTTGATTGCAGCTGTTGCTGCTAAGGGTGGCCCAACCAGTTATTAGGTTTAGGGGGCAAACACTTTTTCACACAGGGCCATGTAGTTTTGGATTTTGTTTTCCCTTAACAATAAAAACCTTCATTTAAAAACTGCATGTTGTGTTCACTTGTGTTATCTTTTACTAATATTTAAATTTGTTTGATGATCTGAAACATTAAAGTGTGACAAACATGCAAAATAATAAGAAATCAGGAAGGGGGCCAACACTTTTTCACACCACTGTATAGCATGTATATATCCCACTGAAATAAATCTGGGGGGGAAAAAATCCTATTAGTTTAAGGAAAATGTAATGTTGTAGGAACACCCTTCAAGACACCTGACCCTCCTGGTAGAAGCATCACACTCATTCTATCAGAGGTAGAACTCTATGAACACGCTTGCATATTAGCATAGAAAACCACTATGATCTCTTGGCCCCATCCCTCTTTCAGATGTGGTCATCCACTGTAACTGGATAAGCAGCTGGTGTTTGGGCAATTGCATGCACTGAGGTTCAAGGCCTTTGGCTAGGGAAAGAAATCCTGTGGATTGCGGCTTGTTTCTGCCCCTGTAGGCAGTACAAAATACTGCAGGTTGAATGAGCGCTGCTGCTTCATTACAGGGAGATGCTTGTGGTTTGTGACTCCCTCTACCAATAAGATTTATGAACTGCTACTAAGACGTCTGCGTAAGAGAGAGGCAGGTTTTGTGCCGGTGTCCTCCTGATCGCTCTCACAGTCTCTCTGATTGGGAAAAAAAGGGAAAGTAAAGAAGCATTATTTATAACAATTAAGCACCTTTACCATGTACTTCTCATTATGTGTTTTTCAAGAGATTTTTACCAGTTCTTGTTGCTCCGGACCACGGGCCTTACACAGTAACTGCAGTCGACAAAACCGATTACAAGCTGAAACCATGTTAAAGGACATCTGTGTGGTGAGGAAAAACAACTAGTTAGGAATTAGTTAAGAAATATTACAGCCTATCTGTACAAAATATTCATCACAATCCAGACAGAAAAAGAGCAACAAAAGGGCATCATGACAGAGTTACATAATGACTCAGTGTTTCTACTGAACAGCAGGTGTCTCTCTTTACTCATAGGTCTGTTAGTTTAGAGAAGTGAGTCATTTGAGTCAGCTAAGGTAGTGTTAGCAACCGGTTCAGACACTTAATGGAACAGTTTAGTCATTTGTGTTGCTTTTTTTTTTTAGAGTTCTGTGTCACAACTTGGAAACATGAAAAAAAAATCTATGTTAAAATTCTTGCAAAGGAATAAATAACAGATTTTTGGGTGAACTATCCCTTTAAGAGACAGTGAAGAGCTTGTATCATCACATTATATCAAAACAGCTGCCGATTAAATGTAAAAAGGCACTGAATGCAGAAGTGAGAGGCCGATATGACAAAAACAGCAAAACTAGATGTTCATTAATACTACAGGAGGGACAGAGAATGACTGAGGGATACAAAAAGACATAAAAGACTAAGTATGCCGTGAGACACACAGGTAGTGACAGAAAAAGTTGGTCTGTGGGTAACTCCAGCCAATAGCAGGTTTCTCTGACCAACCTTCCATTTCCTCCTCGCGTTGAACTTCTTAAAGTTCTTCATGTTGATGGAGGAACGGTTCCTCTTGGCTATTTGAGTTCTATTGAGAGGCTAAAAGAGAAATGGATGCAGAAAACAGTTACTGAATGAAAATGAAAAATAATTACGTCATAAAATGTAATATGAGGAAACGGGTGAGTTCACGCATCTCACCTTAATCCAGGGGTGAACGAGACACTCTTCTGCTGTTATTCTTTCGCTAAATACAAACGCACAAAAGCAGTATAAAAATATTTAACCCTTATAAATTATTCATTAGGCAAAGGTTAGATTAGACAGTTAAAGATCAAATTAAAATAGCAGTTTGAATCTGAAATACAGTTTATATTATTCCCTCAAAGCAGAGCAATCGGGGAATCTTTCAATCTTTGAAGAAAATATATTTTTAAAAAGTGTATTAATACATTAAAATGTATAAACAAAATAATGAATAAATATTCTTTTTAAATGTTTTGGGAAACTTTCGCCTACCCAAAACCAATTTACAATCCCAATTATTCTAATATAATTAATCTGATTATTGCTACCTCTGGTCTTTAACTAGTAGTTTCTGGATGAAATCTTTAGCCATGTTGCTGGTTTGGCTGAAGTAGTGAGGCTCAAACTCATAGTTCATTGCCACGATGTTCCTCAGCGTCTCTTCATCCGTCTCGCCTTGGAACGGTGACAGACCACTCAAACTGATGGCATAAATATACATGAATAAGAAATAATATAAAAAAATAAAATACAAGAGTTTCTACATATATTTTTACTGCAATATCACAGTAGTCTAGGATACAAAAAAATATGTTAACATTTAAAAAATATGCACACCACCATTAAGATTAACTGCTTTATCCCTGCCTGAAGATAAAGGCTATTACTAGTCAGTCTGTTGGTTATCTACTCCATATCTGGTGTACTTCATTTCTGACATGACTGATCTCATCCCACAGGACCTGACCTATATAAACTTGAAAAAGCACATTGCTTGTCAAACGGGGAGGCTTTATTTCAGAGGTAATTTATGTTCTAGTTAAAATCTGAATATTTGGAGCAGCACTTTGAGTTGCAGACTGATTCTTAAAGGATTTGACTGTCAGGAGTGTTATCATATGATTAATAACAATGGAAGATTACTTACAGAATGTAGGTAATGACACCAATGCTCCTGAAAAACATCACAAGAACATGATTAATCATCATTAAGTGAATCTTAAAACTGGTATATAGAATTCTAAGCAATTTAACATGCAAAAAAAATTAAAAAATGACAAACTACTGTAAACTATTTTAGACTATTTTTAAATACAATATTTTATATATTAAAAAACATATATATTATTAAAAAAATCTATTTATTAAAATTAATATATCATTCCAAAATATAATTCATAAGGTTTACATTTTGATATAGAAATACACATTTATTTATTTAACACATTATTTTATCCAAAGTGACTTGCTTAAACTTTCACATTTTCATCACGTTCTCTGGAAATCGAACCCATGACCTCTGCTTTGTTTGTGCCATGCAGTCCCAGCTGGGCTTCAGGAACGAATGAGATGTAAACCGAACACGTGTTATGCTAACATTATGCTAACCAGACATGAGTTACTGTCTTTGGCGCAGCAGATGATAGCTACTGCTTTTTGTCAAAAGCCAAACTAGTTTGCCTTCTGACAATGTTTCGCACTTGACATCCATATTCAGTTGCATATTATGAAGTAAAAATACATACACGCTGAGACGTCGGAGAAAGACAAATCAAGTGAACATGCCTGTAAACTCTTTTATGCACTCTAACACTATATTTCCATGTATGTAAGAGTGTTTGTGTTGCTAATTTAACTTGGATTTACCACATATCTGCTGCTGTACTGAGAGGCTCGTAGTTGATAATCTCAGGGGCTGAAACAGATGGAGAGAAACAAAGGCTTTTGTCAAGTAAAAATAAAAATCTCCTTGTTGGCTCATTAATTCTTCAGCATTTTTTCAGTTGCAGCAGTGCGCTGAACTCATTTTATTGCATTAATCAAACGTTTCAGAAAGCTTTGGCCAGACAGAAGCAGACATGTTTGAGAAGTCAAACTGACAAAATTATACCATTAAGTGCATTTTTTGGGACCAGCAGCACGTTCACGTCCTCACATGAACCACAGTAGATTGTGTTCTGTTCCCCACTGAGTTTCATACGAACAAAGCTTCACTTTACTTCACTTTGACACAAACCTAGAAGGGGTTTAAAATAGCTGACTAGCAAACAAACTAGGCATGAAGGTCATTTATTTGACTGAAAACCACACAAAGAAATAGTTTAAACAAACAAACCAAAAAAATGCTTTCATAACTTATTCACCCTCATGACTTTTGAACACAAAATGTTTGGAACAATATGAGGGTGAGTAAATGAGTAAATTTTATTTTTTGGGTTAACCATCCCTTTAAAGTGGACAAGCCTGTTCATCTATCAAATGAAAATGTGTTTTAAATGACAAAGTGGTGGTGATAGTTTAATTATTGTGGATTTTGGCAGCTAAAAAGGTTCATCTAAAAGTAGGGCTGATTTAGGAACTGGAGTGTTACTGAAATCACAATTCAGCCAATCACCAGATGTGCTTAGAAAAACACTAAAGCTCTAGTTGTTCACAAAGGACATCCTCGTGATAAGTAAAGTGCTAGTCACTTTGAACAAGAGGGTCTGCTTAATATCAAGTAGTATACTACTTCTGCCTAGTCTCATGGAGAAATACTACATGGTTTGTCTAATACCCTTATTCAATATTCCCATTTACATTTATTTAGCATGGTACAACTATATTTATAGGAAATAATTTATATCTTAATCTTTTTATATCTTAATAATTTATGGGAAATATTTATATCTCATAACAACTAGTAAAATGATTTCGTATTGATATCATTATCCTTTACTATCATATTATTAATCTATTTATTAAATGTATTTATTTTTATTTGATGAATACATTATTTATAATTTAATATTTATACTATGCATTTTTTTTAATTGTAGATAAAGACGAGTATTTACATCTCACAACAACTAGTAAACACATTATTTTTGCTATCATTATTTTAAAATTACATTATTTTATTTATTTAATATATTGTTATAATTTATAATTTAATATTTATATTATGTATAATTTTACTGTTCAAATGATTGGACTATTTAGTATTGTGTCCAAAATCAGAATTAAAACTAATTCTGTTTTGGATTAAAAATGATCCCTATTGGTATTGCTTGTAAAAAATAATATTGGTCTCTAGTTTAGTTTCTACACAGTTTCAGGCCACACGGACAAATATGTGTGCATCTGCATTCTGTCAAGGTCAGTATTTAAAAGAATACTGATAAGTGTAGCCGGATAGTGTGTCACATTTCACTATGTTTCCTTTAGTTTAAAGGAATTGATGAGCTGTTAAATGACTCAAGGACATTTCTGCAGTACATCAGCAGTGACATTACATCTGTGATCTCACAATAGTTATTTCTGTTCCTGTCCACTCAATTTTCAGATGAACTTATGCAGCTCTGCCATTTCATCAGTTAGTCTCCATGGAGACAGCTAGAAATAAAAATTGTGCATATTGCCAAAGGCAGGAGCATAATGCATGCAGAGACAGAAGCAGGTGTAGAGTTAAACACACACTCAAGCAGATGCAGAATCAACATGCGCACACACACTTTACAAAACATACTGTACACAGGTATGTAAATACAAGCACTATTATTATCAGTCAGTGAATATAAAAGCATACACTCAACTGTTGACACATTTATTGTTAGCTGATTAAATAATAACAAAACCGGTTTAACAATACAGAAAATTGAAGGTAACTCTATCGCCCCCATGAGTACGGAGGTTTGTTACCACCACGAATGAACGTTAAAGGGATAGTTCACCCAAAAAATGAAAATTCTGTCATTAATTACTCACCCTCATGTAGTTCTAAACCCATAAGACCTTTGTTCATCTTTGGAACACAAATTAAAATATTTCTTTTACGAGCAGAGGAATGCACAAGCATATGTCGTGGTACTGTTGTGAATGTCGGCGGAAACTAACACGGAAGAGAAGAAATTGTTAAATAAAGTCTTTATTTTTGTTTTATTTGCGCTCTCGGATTTCATTAAAAAATATCTTTTGTGTCTTACGGATTTAGAACGAGTAATTCATGACAGAATTGACATTTTTGTGTGAACTGTCCCTTTAAGTATACAATACCGTCAATAAGATTTTATATTTTGACAGAAATGATAACTTTTATTCAGCAAGGATGCATTAAATTGATCAAAGTGACAGTGTAAAGACTTTCATACTGTCACAAACCTATTTGAAATTCATTCTATTCTTTTGAACTTTTTATTCATCAAAGAATTCAGAAAAAAAATGTATCATGTTTTCCACAAAAATATTAAGCAGTATAACTGTTTATAACATTGTTGATAACAAGAAATGTTTCTTGAGCAGCAAATAAACATATCGAAATTTTAAAATAGATTTAATAGAAAACGGTTCCTTAAAATTGGAAAAAATATTTCACAATAACACAGTTTTTACTGTATTTTGGATGAAATTAATGCAGCCTTGGTTGAGCATGAAAAAAGTTTTATCTTCTTAAATTCCGACCTCAATAGTAGAGTATATCTCATGCTTGTGTTATTGGACAAGCATTCAGGTCTGCATTTGCATATTTGCGTAGGTTTATGGCCTTTAAATGAACACATTCACTTGAACTCAAAACCACACAGACGGAACCACTCACCAATATACTGAGGGGTTCCACCTAAACTCTTATACTCTTCTCCTTGAATGAAGCGATGGGCCATGCCGAAATCAATGATCTTGATGTCTGGATTGGGAGCGTGTTTGTCCGACAACATGATATTTTCCGGCTGAAGAACAAGAAGGAAGATAAGAACATGCCTTTTGCCTTATACACAACACAGGTTTATTTATTTTTATTGTAAATGATGTGTTTAGTTTATTAGGTTGTACATTTTTTAAAGGGGTTGTATTATGCTCTTTTACAAAGTCTTGATTTTGTTTTGGGGGTGTACTAGAACAGGCTCTCACACTAGGTTGTTCGAAAAACACATAATTTTTCACATATTTTACATTATTACAACACCTCTCTCCCCAGTCTGGCATGAACGGCTCGAATAGTTCCTGTATCAAGTGAAGGCCAGCCTTCTGAAATACGAAATGTGCTGTGATTGGTTAGCTGGGCCAGTG